>NW_006434839.1:6623344-6671015 GCF_000325575.1 Pteropus alecto
ACTAAATTTCAATTTAACTTGATCTTTAAATGATTAGGAGACTAGAAGGAAGACAGATAAAACAATCAAGACATTAGTCCTAGACATGCTGTGATTATTAAGATTTACCATTTTATTTTAGATCTAAAAAAAAAAATCAAAGCACAAATATCTCGTAAAAATTTATCTTCAACATGTATTTTTTTTCAGTCTACCTGGGTATAATTTTTAAGTTAGGTTATAAGCATGGTGATGAGGAATCTTTTATTCTCTTCAGGAAAGACCTGCCGAGTTCTTAACTCATTCATTTTCCCAAAGTACCATTATTTGGTGCTCAAAGAAAGGCAAAAAATACACGTATATAATAATAATCAAAATGTAGCCCCTGGCCTTTACTATTTAACTTTGTTTGCAAAAGTATAATTCAAAATTTTCTAAGTAATGCTATTTCTTGGAGAAATAAGATAAACCTAATTTCATTTATAGGCTAACTAATGACGGAGGGTCCATTTATCATTTTTAGAATGCTAGCTAACAGATAAGATTAGTTTCTGTCACTCACAGAACTGTCAAGATGACTCAATATGATGGCAAAGTCGATTTTTATGGCCATATTTGAACAAATAATAAATGTTCCCATGAAGGCTTTGGTTTGAGGCTCTCAAAGAATTTGACAGATACAGAGGATAAACAATAAGCATACTTCTAGCAATAGGTTCATTTTATAATCTCATACTACTTTTTTCTAAAGAAGATCTAGAAGAAGCCACTAAAATTATTAAAGCCTGGATAAATGCTGTATAGAAATAAAGATTAAAGGAACTGGGATTATTGTGCCTGAAGAAAAGACAGCCTGAGAATAACCTAATAATAGTTATTAAATATATGAAAGCTTATTGTATGAAGGATAGGTGAAGCTGCTCAAGTGAGCAACGCAAGCAAAAATGGGTATTAAGGATCGAGTAAAATGAAGAAACTTGCCCACAGTATAAGCACTTAAATATTGAAAGTATAAAAATACTTCTCTGAAATTCAATAGTAGGGAATATCAACTGAATAACAGTTTGGGTGGAGTCAACAGAATTAATTAAATTGTATCTGGGTACTCAAGGTAATCTACTGAGATTCCAAAGAAAAACTGAATTAAAAAGAAATAATAAATAAAAATATAACAATATACCTTAGGGAAAAAATCTTAGGCTTATAGAGATTATGTCAGGACACTCAATTTGCATACAATGTGAATTTTGGAAGACATAAAAAAAAATCTCTGATTTCCTTCATAAATCATTACCAAAGGGAACTAAATATCAAAAACATAAATTGCAAAGCCAACAAAGAGTTCAAGGACAAATCTAAAAACCTCAAGTGTCCCAAAACATTCAAGATATTATGTTTGCAGTCTAACTAAAAATAAGCAAACAATTATTTTGATAACTGTGGTCATCCTATGGCTCTTAACTAGCATATTTCCAGTCTAAACACACTTAATATTATATTTTAAATCTAAGCTTTAATTCTGAATCCATCAAGTTTGAAAAGAACAATTCAAAATTTTCTGAATACCAAAAAAAAAACCAAAACTGACTTTAATGCCATTCACTAAATTAGTTTCAAACCATTTCAATCATTTTGTGGACATTTTTAAATTAGCATCTCTGGCTATCATTATGAAAACAAGAGGCAGTGCTGGTAAGGATGTGGAGAAATGGGTATTTTTTGCACTATTGGTGAGAATGTAAATTGGTGCAGCCAAAAACAGTATGAATGTTCCTAAAAAAATTAAAACTAGAACTACCATATGATCCAGCAATCTGTCTTCTGAGTATATATCCAAAAGAAATGAAAACAATGTATTGAAGAGATATCTGTACTCCATGTTTGTAACAGCATTATTCACCATAGCCAAGATATGGAAACAACTTGAGTGTCCATCAACAGATAAATGGATACACACACACACTCACTCACTCACTTTCTTTCTCTCTCTCTCTCTCTCTCTCTGAAATATTGATTCATATATGAGAAAGAAGAAATTTCTGCCATTTGCAACACCATGGATAGATCTTGAGGACACTACACTGAGTGAGATAAGTCAAACAGATAAAGACAAATACTGTATGATATCAATTACATGTGGAATCTAAGAAGCCCAACTTGTAAAAACCAGAGCAGGATGGTAGTTAGCAGGCACCAGGAATGGGGGAGCTGGGTAGATGCTGTCTAAGACACAAGTCTAAAGCTAGCAGATAAGTAAGCCATGGAGAGCTAATCCACAGAACAGTGGGTACAGTCAATGGCATTGTATTATAAACCTCAAGGCTGCTAAGACACTAGATCTTAATTGTTCTTACCACAAAAAAGGAATAATTATGGGACATGACAGAGGTCCTAGCTAAGGCTATGGAGGTAACTGTATTGCAATATACAAATATATCAAATCAACAGTCTTGTACACCTTAAACTTACACAATGTTATATGTCGATTATATCTCAATAATAAATGAGTATTCTCCAAGCAACATATCTCAAAATAATTTTTTAGAATATGTTTACAAAATACACTTATCCTGTGTACTAAGAAAAAAGGCAGACTGATAGGAGGGTTCAGGACTTCACAGTCTCCCAGGAATCAAAAGTTCTTGACTACCATGAGACCCCTGAGTCTTTGTTTTCCTCACTGGTAAACCTGCATTCACGAGATGCAAATACAGCACCTCGGCAAACTTCCTTCCCAAAAAACTACTCCCAACACTGCCTAGAGTTTTTTTACTTTATCACATGGCTGGAACATCCACCAAGTAAAGGCACAAGTACGCAGTTAATTTTTCATTCAAGTTTTTTCATTAAAATACAAATATACCTGGATAGATGATTTACACCCAAAAGGAACTGTTCACGGGGCACCACACATCATTGTTCCCAAATGTTTATGGTCAACAGCTTTCAAAGGTACCAGGGAGATGTTAACCAGCAGTGCTAAAAAACGCAGAAGGCAACAGTGATGGGCATTCAGACATAGGAAATGAATCCGAACGCCATTTGGGCCTATTCTCAGAGAAGGCATACCTAACTTACACTCCTGTGCAGTGCATAAATTCTCAAATTGTTTGAAATAATGGAGAGAATCATTTCCGATAAGGAGTAAAAAAGCAAACAAAGACTACAAATCAGCTTAATTAAACCTAATTATTTCATATAGACACAAAAATCCAGAATACAGGCCACGATTTTCCTTGTTGTTACCTATCTTAACGTGAAAACTCTCATGTTCCTATAATTAAAAACACATTGTTCGTAATGTCAGAAAAAGGGAAATAACTAGTGAGAAGTGTTTTGATTCATTATGTAAAAGTACCCCCACACGGCAAGAGATTCCAAATTTCAAAACAAAACATTTTGAATTTTTTTGACTATGCTGTACACCTGCAACTAGTATAATATTGAATGTCAACTGTAACTGAAAAATTTTTTTTAATTAAAAATTAACTTTTTTAAAAAAGTTTTAGATGAGAAGTTAATAGAGAATACATAAACATATCTCTGCAACAAAGTCTTTGTCTACTTTCTAATGGGAAGCTATGCGCTTTGCAACAAAACTGGCAAAGTCTATCAGGTCACGGTATTGTTCCGTAACATGCAAATTGATTACCGCTGGCAGAAATCTCTCAGAACAAGAGATCCAAAGCTTCTGAATAAGGAAGAAATGGCAGCTTACCAGAAAAACACACACACACACACACACACACACACACACACACACA
The DNA here is from genome assembly GCF_000325575.1 of Pteropus alecto. Taxonomy (NCBI): domain Eukaryota; kingdom Metazoa; phylum Chordata; class Mammalia; order Chiroptera; family Pteropodidae; genus Pteropus; species Pteropus alecto. Next base: position 6,627,088 of record NW_006434839.1, read on the forward strand.
CACACACACACACACACACACACACACACACACACACACACACACACTGAGCTATGCATTAGTAAGTGAAAGCAGATTTGCAAATTATGTTTATAAATTTAAAAGTAAATAAAAAGGCGACTAAGCAATTTAGCAATATTTATAAAAAGGAAGCCATGCATGGAGAACTTATTAATGTCCTTTTAATAGTTTTCTAAGGTAATAAGAACTACGACGGGGTAATCAGTTGGAGTTACACTGGGTTTTAATGTTTTCTCTTCCTGGGCGTCCAGTACCATATGTTTTTAAGAAATTTCCATTAGTGGCTCATTGACAAATGGGACAGAAACAGTATTTTAGGGCTGAAATTTGAAGCAAAAATGAAATCCAATGGCAACATTTAGGTGCTATGTGTGGTTTTCCACAGATTACATAATGACAAAAAGTGGCCATCAGAAATAAAATTGCAGCTCCTGTAAGCAATTGCATTAGTGAGGCAGGTGCTACATAAATAACAAGTAATGGCAATAGTAATAACAAAAAATGCCTTATGTTTATCTAACGCCTTCCTTCTGGAGGACTCAAAACTACCAACAGAAAATAGTTAACCACTCCTCTCAGGTTTTGGAGGTTGCTGGCGGTGATTAATTTTACATATCTGAATTATAGAATGGCTTAGCAAAGAATCACAGAGCAAGAAGGGATTCCGAGAGATTATCTACTGTGAATCCATTCCCGCTAAAGCAGATGCACCCTTGAGCATGCCTCCTTCGAATTTTCCGGAAAAGAGTCTACAAATTCCCAGGTCCAGGGATTCACAAACTTCATAAAGCAATGAACTTCTTCCATAAGGACAACTAAAAATCCAAGTTATATTTGTGATGAGATCTGAGGAAAGTAGTCATGCTTTAAAAAAGTATAATTTCCTTTCCTATACTTGAAAACTGCTGTGTCATACAAAAAAAGAAAAACTCCAAATTAATAAATACCACAACCTACACAGATATGATGGTTGGCTTTCAGAGAGAACTTATATCTGAGAAAAATAGCTCTTCTTGTCTTTGATTAACAGGTACTAAGCCTGTCTTCCCTTAAATAGCGAGAGCCAGAACTCTGTTACATCAGTCTTACCAAAGGAAGCTGGTTCTTAAGTTCACAGTTTGAGTTTCTTTTAAAGTTTACACACTAGCAGTTATGCAAAATGGAAGAATACAGCCCAGGAGGTAAAGTTAAAGACAAAATGAGATACAGGACCAATGGCTATTTGTGTCAAATACCAGCTGATGACAATAAAAGAAAAAAATTCTCTTACCCAGTCAAAGCATCACAGTGCTTAAAGTAGGACAGCATGAAGAATGACACTAGACTCATTGCCATTCAGGGGTAGGACACTGTGCCAGTGCCTTCTGTCACACTCTTTGCAATTATAAGATGATGAAGAATCTGTGTGTGTGTGTGTGTAAATATAAAATTGTTCTTTCTAGAAGTAATGGCATAAAGCAGATTCTTAAGCATACCATAGGTAAAAGGTACATGAGTAAAAAGAGAGAGAGAGAACAATTAAGTAACATTTCCAGAATAGAAGATAACAGATCAGTATCAGTTTATATTAAAAATGTGCTGGATAAAAGAAAAAAGAAAAGAAAAAAAGCATATACACACAGAGATTTCTCAGAGACTAGTGTGGCAATGTGACCCTTTCCTCATACTTATATTATGTAACCCTAAAGAGATTTTAAGCTCTTTGAGAGCACCGACACAATTTTTAATATATTATAAATGCAATCATATAAGAAAATAAAAAAAGATTAAAAGATTTTTGGAAAGGAGGAGATCTTAAGCTATAAATGAGAAACTGTTTAATAGCAATTTTTAAAAAATTTAATTCAAATAGATACATGCGCCTCTATGTTCACTGCAGCACTAATAACAATAGCCAAGACATAGAAGCAACCTAAGCGTCCATCGATAGATGAATGAATAAAGATGTAGTGCATATAAACAATGGAATATTACTCAGCCATAAAAAAGAATGGAATCTTGTCATATGCAACAACTTGGATGGACCTAGAGAGTATTATGCTAAGTGTAATAGGTCTGACAGAGAAAGATAAATGTTATATGATTTCACTTATATGTGAAATCTAAAAAGCAAAATAAATGAACAAACAGAAACAAACTCAGATACAGAGAACGAACTGATGTTCACCAGATGGGAGGGGCGTTAAGAAGGAATGGGTGAAAAGGTGAAAGGGATTAAGTACAACTTGCCAGTTATAAAAATCATCACAGGGATAAAATGTACAGCACAGGAAATATAGTCAGTAATACCGTAATAACTATGTACGGTGTCAGATGGGCACTAGGCTTATCAGGGTGGTCACTCCATAAAGAATATAAATGTCCAATCACTATGCTGTACACCGGAAAGTGATATAATATTGTGTGTCAACTATAATTCAAAAATAATTAATTTTCAAAGAAAAGAAAAACAACTGTACTCCAGCTAAATATTTTGATAGAAATGATGGTTCTCCCATGAAGAAAGATCCATCCGTTCTGAAAAAGCAGCAACCAAAATTACAAAAAATTCACAATCTATGGTAAGTGAAAGAGCACTAAATAAGAAAAGAAATACCTAATATCAAATCCAATCACTAAATTAGATAATTACTAAATAAGAAAATATCCAGCTCTTATACCACAGTGCAAAAGGAACTGAGTTTGGATTCAAAAGATCTAGGTTTGAGTCTTAGGTCTGCTGCTTCCTAGTTATATGACTTTGGACAAGTTAACTAACCTCTGAACCCAGTTGCCTCATCTATTAAAATAACTCTTATGGCCTCACATATCTGTCAACCACAATAACATATGTGGAAAAAAAGCAGGGAGTGTTCTTGTAGTTGTTGCCATGAAGAAAGAAACATTATAAAAGAAAACGAAAGGAACCACAAGTACGGGCTGTTGTGATCAACATGTAAAACTTTTCACAATTACACCTTCAATACAGTTCAAGATTACACTCGAGTCCTAATAAATCTCAAATGTGAATTACATTTCCACAGACGCTTTGATAAAAATAAACTGAAGAGTGCTATACCACCATTATTTTGGGTGAAAACAATATTGAAAAATACATGTTGGACTATTTTCAGAGGAATATGGAGAAAAAAATCCAACACAGCATTCTGCTAGGTTTGCCTGCTAAGTGTGCAGCCGATGATCATGGTAGCAAGTTCATTCAGGAATAAAGATTCTGACTAGTAGAGACAGTTTTCTCTTGGCTGAAAATAAACAAAATAGAATAGATATATGGTATTTTATTTCCATAGAATGCATAGGCTTAAAAAGATAAAGTATGGTACAAGAAGTAAACAGGTAGCTACATAAATAATGTAAAAGAAATGGATTTGATTTTCTGACACTTTAGCTAAGGACAAGGAACATCTCACATAAACCAACCAGGTAGACGCTGTTAGTTGTCCTCAAATATCCATTCTCTCCTTCATGGCACATGAATGACCGAAAACAGACTACATTTCTGAGTCTTCCTTACAGTTAATGAAAAATGTGAGAGGAAGTCACTGTGGGCAGCTCCCAGAGAGGGGCACACTGTCCGACTCTGCCTCACCTACTTCCTGCAGATTAATGTGTAGATATGATGGCAAGACTTCAAGTACCCACCTTGGACAAGGAGACCTTGAGAATGGAGCGCGCACATGATTAAACATTAAAAAAAAAAAAAAAAAAAAAAGAGCCTGGGTCCTGGTGGATGCTGTGGATCAAAGCCACCATGCCAGGACCTGACTGCCAGACTTTTATATGACGGAGAAAAAAAACTCTATCTTGTTTACACCACTGCTGCATTGAGTCTCTGTTATTCACAACCATACCTACTCCTACGGCCAGGATAAAAATGTCTGGCAGGATGTCTGTCAACTAGACAAACAGAGTTTTTAAACGAATTGACAAAAAGGAACAAGCTCAGATAAACTAGGCAACATAAGGACACAACAGGTGTGACTGGGAAAAAAGTAGTGTGATGAAGACTGTATCCAGTAATATTTCACTGAAACAAGAAGGCTGGTAAGAAACAACACCGATGGCCCTATTTGTGTAACACTCATAACCAGAGCATGGTGAAAGCAATCTTCAAAGTGAATTAAGTGTGATCTCATAAGAATCACTTAGACTGTGGGGTAACAAAGTACGAAAGACAAAGAGAGGAGGGAAAAAGGAGGGACAGGAGGAAGAAAATATAAAAGATATGGGAAATAGTACTACAAATAAAGGAAAATTATAATTTAGTGAACACTTACTCTGGGCAGAGAATATGGTAGCCATTTCTCTTTGGCTGGCCCACCTATTTAATCCTCATAATAACCGGACTAATTCCAGTTGTTACAGATAGGATAATGCGGTTGGAAAAAGTTTAGTAGCTCAAAAAGCAAGTATGTGGAGGAGCAAGAATTCTAATTCAGGTCCTTGTCTCAAAAGCCCACACTCTTTTCATTACATGATGCTGCTGCCTCAAAGTTCTATTTCTAGACAAAACTTACTAGACTCAGAATAGAAGCAAAGTAAAATATCCAGTCTGACATAAAAGACAAGAGAAATAAATGTGATAGCACTCTATCAATCTAGCCATAAAGAGATAATGTGAGAGTTACAAAAATCTTGGAAGAAAATGAATATGGTCATTAAGTTTATAACAGCAACAAAATGTATGCTGGAAATACTCAACATGTTTGGAAGATAGATACGTATGATGGAGGGGCTAGAGTCTACAAAGAAGAATAAAAATCTATTTTTAAAATAATTTTTAAGCAGATAAGTGAATTGATATTACTTAAAATATGCATTAAATTGGTTTCCATAAAATAGCATCTGAGTCCTGGCCCTGGGCTGTCCTTAGTTTGAATGTCAATTCTATAATCCTCTCAGAGAAAGTCAGTGTAAACGTGGGTGTCATCTTTGCTTTCTACGATGCTTCCAAAGTTAGCGCTTCTCCTGAGTAAAGCTAGGATTCACAGTGGCTGTCGTCATTCAGATGTGATTGTAAGCATCAAGGTATAGAAATTTTTTTAAAAAATGAAGTCCTTATCGTAATTATCTAGCATCATGTTAAGCCACACAAATAAGGCAGCTGCTGTGTGGTTAAAAGACAAATTTGCTACACCTGGAGTCAGCAAGACTTGCATACAAAGTCCAGATTGTACTTCCAGACAATAATGTGGAGAAGTCACCTATTATAAGTGCTCCGAACTTCATCAGTAAAGTCAGGATAACATTTACCTCCCAAAATAAAAAGGCCATGTCAAAGCCAAGTACACAAAGACATAAGGTTTTAGAGTGGACACTCAATATATAGTATTTGAGTTTAACTGATTGACAAAAACTGTTATTTTAAAAAAATATCGTTGTTTCAAGCGCAGAGATATTTCATGATGTATGACTCCACTCCACCTCCAAATAAGGACCTCTATGCCCTTCAGTATTCTGCCTCAGCAGCGCCAGATTCCAAATCTGTGTTAACACGACTACACAAGTACCACTGAGAAGCAAGCGACTAACAACACTTGGGATGAAGTCAGCTCTGAACATAAAACGTATCCCTTCTATCCCATAGTTTTTCAGTTTATGTCCCCAAAGACAGCGTATTTTCAAACAAGCAGTTTTTCAGCTGGATATGAGTGACTCAATGAGACCATAGGTAAATATGTTATGTTTGCTGACTTGAAATCATCAGAGAAGCCATCCTCAAAGTCACTTATTTAGGTCCTTTGTTTGATTCAGACTGATTGACTTTGAACACTGATGTCACATGACTTCTGTGTGTATATGTGTATGCGAGTGTATATACATGTTAATGTAATTCAATACTACTAGGTTAACTGCAGAGAAAACATTTCTCAGCCCTTGATTAAGGCCTGCATTAAACCATCAGACCCCATCACAAGGCTTGCTGATGAGTAGCTATTTGGACACACACAGAGCTGTGATTTCCATCCACTTTACTAATCAGCAAGTTCAGATTTGCTGCTAATGTGACATTGATGAACAGGAATGATGCTAATGTGACAGTGATGAACAGAAATGACAGTTCAGGGTTGATTAAAATTAGCTGAGGTTCTTCAACCCAGGACAAAATGGAGGGGCTTTGAAAACAACTGCAGCCAAACATGCACCTCCGAAACAGAAAGGAAACACCAAAAATATATGTTTACTGATTATACATAAATTTGAGCAAATATACACTGCAAAGTGACATCATTTAAAAACATAGGCAGTTATTATTCAAATCCTATGCTAAGTCAAAAATGGCAATACACAGAACCAAAGGGCTGAGCAAAACAACAAAGTGCTGAGCAAAAGCTAGAGGAGATGGTTTCATTATCAAAATACACGGCATACTAGAAATAAACTGAGTGCTAATCAGAGCTGAAACAAAGTTCTCTGATGTACACTAATTCTCAAATGCCATGTGGACTTCTCGCATCTGTCCTTCTCAAAGACTCGGTGCTCGATGTCTTATCCACAACTTTCACCACAACTACCTCACCTTCTTTACTTTCCCTTTTCTCACTATCTACTCCCACACCATGGAGGCCAAATCAGTATATTAACACATGAGGAAACAAAATCACTGAACTGAGTTTGTAAGAGTCAAAAGATATTCCTGGCAAAATGCAAGATGCGGATGATATATGTCTATTTTCCAACATAGTCTTCTTAATCCATCCACCAATGTTCCTAGCAGCACAGTACAGTTTCCAAAACAAAATAAAAACAGCAAATCTACAGAGATGGCAGAGTCAGCACTGGCACTACCATAGCTTTTTATAGCAAGCCAACCAATAATCAACACTGAACAGGCTGCCCTCAGAGCTAGAGTAAAAACAAGGCTAAAGATACCTTGTTTTTAAGTAAAAGTCCATTCATACATTCTGCCACTGTTAAATTCTAAATAAAATGACCATATTCTCATGTTACCAGGATTGACTCTAATTCCTAAAGACTAGTTTACTCCAAACATAACCTGTCCCAGTAAGTCATTCTAAAAGAGCTAGCATCCGCAAGCTATCACGTCCTGGCACAGGCCCTTGTTCTAGCACTCAAGATCAAAGATTTAGTACAAACATTCACATATACAGCATTCTACAAAGAATAAGTATATGCCAAAAATATTAGCCTCAGAATTCTAGCAAATTTTAATTCAGATTTTATATAATGTTAATATTGCTATCAATTGAAACAGTCCATTGGTAGACACTAAACAGAAATGGTTAAGTGGTCTTCTAAAAATCCAAAAATCTATAAATAAACCAGACACATTTTACAAGCATTTCTGAAAAGATGTAACAAAGGAGATCAAAGAACAAGACACACTGCTCAGAGCTTCTGTAATCAGATACTGAAAAGTCAATCAACACAGGCAAATCTTCAATTACTGTATTCTCAGTAGCAATCACTGACAGGGCTGTTTCTGGGTCACACACCATCCATATACTTTCACCCTGAAATCTTAGGGAATGGACAATATTCAGAGAGAATCTCTCCTCTTAATAACCATTTATAGTAACGTTGCTCTCTTTTTAGTAAGTATATTTTTCTCATGCATAATACAATTGTCTAAATTATCCTTTATTGGAATTCCTTCTCAAAAGTAAATTTTCTGAAATTATCTGAATTACTTTATTGCTTCTAAATAAGTCAATTACAGACGCCTCTAAACAAATTTATATTGGAATAAATACTTCATTTTTTTCTTCTGCTAAGGTTCAAAATCAAACATGGTTTCTGAACTTAAGGATAGATGTGGCCAATTTATAACTTGGCCACATCAAAATCCCATTCATTTCCAGAAGAAAAAGGCATCAAAAGCAGGTTTTCCCCTAGGCCAATGCTTTCTCAACGCTGCACTTTGTTTCCTGTCATTGACCTACAACCACAGTGCCATGAATGAACGGCACTCCGGAAAAGAAATTAACTAGTAAACTAAGTACCCACCCGTTGGTGGTTACTCGGCCTCTCTCTATTTAAAGTGGAAGAGAATGCAATTAATATTCATTTCCAAAGAGGGTTTTCTCTGAAGCGCTTTATCCCAAATCTTGTCATTCTGAGCCCATTCGTCCTTTTATTTTTCTAAAATACTGAATTATTTTGGGGCACATGCTAATGAATACAGTTAAAGAGTCAAGTTCAGGCTAAGGGAGAGAAAAAAAAGTTCAGAAAATTTTTGGAAGGAACTAGGCTCCTCAAAATTAGAAATAATAAAAACTGGGTACTTTTAGGTCTACCAGGCCTCTATTTCCCAAAGCTAATTTCTAAAAACTATTCAATAAGAAGGTGTTTTTTTTTTTTAAATAAAAAACTATCACATTATTAAAAGTCAGGTTCACTGAGAAGCAGTACAACTGAATTCATAACTGCAACTCCAAGCAGGATTTATGTCCCTAAGGATTTCTATATTTTTATTCTTTTCATGTCTTTTTTCCTATTGAGGTTGATAGACCCACTCACAAGCCTTACCTGGGTCTCAAAAGGGTGGTAGTGCCACAAGCTCTGACATAGCCAAGTCTTTCTTGGTTTTATTACAACGTTCCACTGTCTCCCCTCTAGCTTTCACCTACTTGTTACAATTTAACAAAAGAACATAAATTCAGTTAATAAATCTGTAGTGAGAGGACAAGGAGACTATACTCTCAATCTAAACTGCTCAACATGAAATGGTTTATTATATTAAAACTAATTAAAGTAGCATGGTACTGTCCAACACGGTTAATGTCCACAGAACACCGACGGCAGAATATGTGGTTCACGAGTTAACCTCGGAAAGACGATGTAAGTACGTTTAGAGTCAACAAAATAAAGATACCTTTGCATATAAAGACAATACCAGCTATATTTTAAAGGATATAAACGAGTACCAAATGATTGCTTTTAACTAAAATCTTTTTCATACTAGGAATTTTATTTTGTCCTTTTCCTACAGATTTGCCTTGCTACAGAAAATACATGCACTGAGGTATCTGTATGCATAGGTATACTAAGAGGTGTCTATTACTCCCCCCAAATGTTTAATGATGACAGTCTCTACTAGGTCCTGCCTCCCTGAATCTTGCCATGATGTCAGAAATGTCTCACATCTTATAGAGCCTTAACCAGGAAAACCATTCAAGGTTATGTAACTAATAGGCCAGACACCTGACATGTTTGCTCCTTCCTCACAGATGCCATAGTATGAAAAGTGAATCGGAGTCACATCCTTCATCTCCTCTTTCCTTTGACCAAGTTGTGTGTGTGCATAACCTCTAGGCACTCTCTCACTGCTTTAAGCTTTTTTATATGCCCCAAACTCCTAGCTCCTTCCATTTATACCTAAACTGGAGTGACACAGAAATCATTATCACCAACTTCCTTGGATTAATCAAAAGTATACCAAATAAATGTACTTCTCTTTAGGGGATTAGTATTCGAGGGGGGATAGTACCTTCATTTTCTTAATATTTCTATTTGGCTGATGGAAAAAGAAAATAGCCAGGTGTTCAAATAATTTACTAGGCTATAATATCACACCATCCACATTTCAAACTGCTGTCCGCTCTTGCCTGGACTATATTCCTGCAGGCTAGGTGACCTTGGGCATCATATTCAATTCCTCTGAACCTCGTTTTTCACATCTATTCCTACTCCTCCTATAGGATTAAATGAAATAATGAATGTATGTGGTTGGCACACTGTAAACTCCCAAATTATGTTAGTAGAGAGGCTGAAATAATTCTTCAATTAAAGGAAGCTCCAGGTTCCTATTCCTGATCATCCCTGCCTATTTCATTTGCAAGACTGAACAATTCTCTAAATAAAAAATGATGACCTAGATATGCATCTGAAGCTACAGATAAGAGGTATTCTTAACATAATTTCTCTAGTTTTTTTTTGTTCTGAACGATCATGCCTCATAAGCAGACAACGATGCCACATGAAAAATGAACATGGAATTTGGATTTATATATCTCACCAGAAAGTAGCGTAAGTAGTAGAATGAGATTACAGCATCAGAAAGGCATACATGTGAATCCATCCTCTACAATTTACCTATTGAGTTATTTGATCTTTCTGATGCTCAGGGCTCCATCTACAAAATGGGATAATACTTACACCTCACAGATAACCACGATCAAATGAATATGAGCAAAGCACATGGCACAAAATAAGGACTCAAATGTAAGCTCCCTCCCCTGGTAAGCAGAATGAATTTAAATTGCAACCCCCTCCCCAGCAAAGTTGCTTTGTATCGCCAAGCGACAGTGGTGTCTGAATGGTAGTGATACATTTGTGGAAATATGTTCTAAATATTCTTCTAGTTGCATAAACAAGTGATACGTACTAATTACACTGGGGTTTTATTTTTTGAAATAAAAGGCACAGCATACACCATCAACATAATAAAAAGCCAAAGAAGAGGGAGACAAGGATAACAAGGGAACAGCTGGTGGAAACTGTGCACATCATTCAAAGAGGCAATGGGGCCAATAGAGTTTTTCAATAAAAGCAAAGAGAACACTAGGTGGTAACAAAATGGATACTTTTGATCTGGGGAAGCAAAACATATTCACTACTCTTCGGGATACCAGGGGAGGCTTGGATAACATCTCCAGTCTTAATGAGCTTATACTCCATTCCCAGCTGTTCAGAACAATGACAGAGTTCACTGAGGCAGAGAATCCATATACAAAAACTCTGTAGTCCCTAGAGCCAGAGGTGCAGGGCAAATGCTAACTCACACATCTGTTGGTGTTTGGATGTATAAATGAACAGCGATTAAAAACAAACCAAAAAAAAAAAAACTACACACCTTGCACATCCAGCCTCTTTCTTCTCCAGTAACTGCCACATTTATGTATATTTTCTAATCCCTTCCTTTGTTCAGACAAACATGCTGGCTCTGAGCACTTTTTAAAAAGTTATTTTCAGAGTAGTTTTAGGTTTACAGAAAATTAAACATTTTATAGAATATGCATATGTATATGCTCTCAATCTGAGCACTTTTAACAGTCCTGGCTCATTTAACATCTTAGATGGTTACTCGGAATTTGAATAAACTGATAAACAGAATAACCAAAAAAGAGACTTTAAGACCCTAACTCCTATTTAGGTGTGCACAAACCAAGCGATGGTGACAATGTGAATACAACATGATGATTGGTCACTAGGAAAAACAATGTATAGCCACAGATGTACGCAGGTCCTAACCAGGGAAATCACGAAAGCTAAACTCAACATCACAGTAACTGAAGACACACTGATGTGCACAGCAGTCCCCCCTCATGCACTGGGGATACATTCCAAGACCCCCAGTGGGTACCTAGAACTATTAAACCCTGTATATAGTTTTTTCTCTAAATGTAGACACTGTGATAGTTTAAAGCACTCTTGCACTCTGGGGCCATTATTAGATAAGATAAGAGTGACTTGAACACAAGCACTGTGATACCACAGCAGTTGATCGTTGATCTGATAATCAAGACTAAGTGACTAAAGGGCAGGACCACCTACATGATGTGCTGGACAAATGGAATGATACAAATCCCCAGAGCCCAGGCTGGACAGACCATGCGACAGCAGAAGATTTCATCATGCTAATCAGAACGGCTTGCAATTTAAAACTTATGAATTGTTTATTTCTGGAATTTTCTATTTAATATTCTATTTAATATTTAATATTTTCACACCTCAGTTGACCTCGGGTAACAAATCGCGGAAAGCTGAACCACAGACTAGGAAACAATTAAGTCAATGATAAAGTATAGAGGTTCTCAAAGTGTGGTATCTAACTCGCTAGAAACACAAATTCTTGCATCCCACCTAACAACAAATCAGAAATCTAGGACGGTACATAGCAGTCTGTGTTTAACAAGCCCTCTAGTGATTCCGATGCAAATAAAGTTTGAAAATGACTCGTATACTCAAGAATGTCAGAAAGTGAAAATGAACAGTAAATATGTCCCCTTCTCCCCATTTTTTGCTAAAAACAGGAGAGAATTTTGATTATTTTTAAACAATGCTGCATTTCATTTGGGAATTTTGATGACTGCTTTATAGGGCTTCCTACAGTGGCCTACTGAATAGAACACTTTCAACTACTGCCATTTTTCTTAATTGGGTGCAATTCCCATTTTTTATGTATCACAAAATGAACTGAAACCTTTTGTTTTATATATACACAATTCTTCCCTTCTATACAATTGGAAAGTCATTTTAATTAGGGTTTTTAAATTTGTTTCTTCAGTTTTTCAGTGGCTTCCCAACCTTCCCGAACTACATCCCACCATACTGCCTAAATCTCCTCATTGCTTTCCCCATCGCTCAGGGTCTATAATATGACAGACATACCACAGTTAAGATTCGAGGTTCAGATAAATCAGGTAAAGGTCTCTATCTGTATGCAGGAGCCCTTAGTTAATCAACATAAAAGAGCATGACTTAAATATGTATTATTTATTTCAAACCAATTACTGCTCCATGCAAGAAAAATCCAATTAATAGAAGTAATATTATGGCTAGTGTCCCTGTAACTTTGCTTCATTTTCTATTGTCATCTAAATCTATTTCCCATTAAGTCTCTACAGTAAAATTAGTTATATTCTTACTGCTGATTCTCAATAATGTGCCCAGAGACATGAAAAGCCTTTGTGAATCGATTTGCTAAACTAGATAGTCATGATACATTTGTTTGTTGCAGGAAGCTATACCCTAGTAAACTTCTCTCTTGAGAAATAAAATGGAGAATCAATGGAAAAAGTTTTATAGAATCTTAGATCATGTATTTTTTTAAAAAAAATTCTCTGCAAATCAGTTTGGTCGTTCTTCTTAGTTCAGTGAGTAACTGCTTTACTTCTAATTACTGATCCTATATTACAAACAAATTCCTAACCCTACATCCACTTGGATAAAGGAGGAGTGGTCAACATTTATAAATGGGATTAACTTATTTGAGCAAATTGGAAAGAAAAAGATTGGGTATTTCTGTCAAACTGATTTATGCTTTGGGCTACACCATCCCAAAGAAATAAGAATTTCTCAACAGCCTGTGTAACAATATTGTATTGGTCTCTCAAGTAAAGAAAGAGCCAATTATTGGGGAAAGGGAAATAATGCACCAAACATATGTCTCTTCTGGCAGAAGAAGCTAAAGACACTGAATCCTTAGTGGCATGATAGGGCTTATCTGCTAATGTTTATGGAAATCAGTCCCTCAGGAACGAAAGTAACAGTCTCTCTCAGTCTGGAACACTGGATCAGGAAAATACTGATCAGACAAGGAGGAATCTCTTTAGAAAAGGGCTTCTTAATCTGGGATCCATGGGTAAAATTCAATGAGTACATGACTTTGGATGTGAGGGGGAGCATTATCTTTATTTTACTAAGCACTAACTGAAATTCAGCATTTCCTTCCATTATGATTACAGGCAACAGCTATGACGTATTAACACACCTGTAATTTTGTCACCAACGGAAATCAATATTTTTATATATTACGATTGTTCCATCCAAAATTACACTTCTGCTCATACCTGCTCTGAAAAATATTGTATTATTAGACATACTACTCAATCTTCTTATTTATTATAATTGTATTTCAACAGTTAGTTCCTTTTGTACTCCCATGTACATTTTTATCTATTTAACATCATTCTGAGAATTTGAAAGCATTCATGATTCAAAAAAGGTAAGAAGGATGTAGCATGGGAAAGAGGACATACTCCCAAATAGTACCGAAAACTCCAGCATAAACCCTATCATGAGGAAGATTTTTCTAAGAAAAACACAAGCATCTTATTCTCTTCTGAAATCCACAAATGCACTGGGAAGCAACACCAGCTTATTCTCACTCGAAAACTACAATAAAACCTTAAAAAGGTTGAGATGACTTATCTGGTCTCAACAGGAATAATTTCCAGCAATCAATTTGACCTTGGCAATATTAAGCTAACAGCAGTGGCTGATCGGAGACAGAAAAAGGCAGCTCAGTGATAACTCAGCAAACATATCATTAAGAGCCACATTTCCATTGGTCCAAATACTGTTGAAGGTACCACTGAAGGGACACTAAGAGGCACTACAAGAGCCATGGCTCTTACAGTATGAAAGTACTAACTAGCAAATAACCTGTGGTGGACAATTCAAATGGCTAAGTCACATAAGATGGACTAGGTGAAAAGCTCTTTGTGTAGAAAGGATTTCAAATGCCTCAACAACAAAATAACTTTGTGAAATTCTAGACAGTTTACTAAAATAATCACAAACTGATATCTTTATAATTATCAGATATGTTTCAATAGTTCAATCCCTGCACATAAGGAATATTCCTGAAACAGTGGTTTATAAGTCAAGTAATTTCAATGTTCTAAGAAAGAGCTCATTATTGAAAGGAATCTAATGGGAAGATTTGAGTTGCTTGGGATCGTGCTTTGGAAATACAGAGCAGTAAACTATGATCTCAAAATTACATAGATCCACTCAAACTAATTTAAAAGGAGCCATTAATGGTTAATATATTTAAATCCTTACTGAATTTAACATGCAGTATCTGCCTTAACAGAGGTATGCACTAGCTAACTAATCATCTGCCATTTATGCCATGAGATTCTAAACTTCACACTTTCCTTTCTGGAATGATCTTTTCTTCTAAACTATCCCAGATTTGGGTAATTTCAAGCAATCAGTACATAAGAAGCTGTGGCGTATTATAGTTATTAGCTGGAATTTTAACTGAGGCTAAATAACAATTATCACTACGATATAGCTTTAGATGTATTTATGACATTAGGCAAAAGCAAACACAAAGTACAGACTGAAACACAAGTAGGCAACCTGAATTGGTTTCAAAATGAAATGCTGCAGATGCTCTTCGAATGGGATAGTTTCAGAAAGGAGTTCAAAACAAACCAGTTGGCCATGCTTTCATATGGCCACATCATAGACCCTTGGGCAACTAGGCTGTTTCATTCCAGTCACCCATAAAATGAAGCTACTTGAAATCATGTGTATGCAAGGATCTTACAAAGGGATATTTCTGAGACAGAGTCTGTGCATTTAAAATGCTCTGCAGCTGAAAAGAAACACCCTTTCCTTCTTTGAACAAAGAATTTTCTATTTTCTACACTACTCTGTGCTATATGCTGTCCCAATTTTTAAAAAATCTACACACATAATTATGATTCAGTTGAAAACAAAGTGCCACTATAATTGTGCCCAATGAGCCCAAAATATTAAACTTTTATTTTCACATACAGCTTTCATCACTCTCTCCTCCAATGTGGAATATATGATAATGTATTATTTGTTATTCAGAAGAGGAAGGGTTCCATACAAAATGAATGACTTCAATTGCCTTATAAATAAAACATGGATAATGTCTTGGTAAAATAAATTAAAGGAGCATTTGTATTTGATCACTCCATCATATTACTGTCTTTATCTACAAGCAGAAGAAGGTGTTTCCTGAAATTCATTATGTGTAAAGTCCATAATGGAGAAAAATCACTACTAACTTATGGCTGGAACTCAGACAAATCACACATACTATGCACCTCAGAGACTCCAAACACATTAAAGGCACAAAACTCTGAAAAGATAATGGTGGCCCACACCTGCAGTTTAGGGGTGTATTTGTATTATTTCTTCAGGAAGAGCTTTTGCTAGCTTGACTATTTTAAAAATTAAGCTGTAACACAATACTGAAGGTTGGTATAGACTCCACTTTCACGACTTAAAATTTAATGGTTGAAAAGGACAAATATTAGCCTTGATGAAATACCTTTGCTGATTTTGATTTAATGAATAGGTGTCATGAGATAAACTATTTGAATCCATTTTTCAGGAAAGCTAAATCCAAACCATTATTATTATACTGTTAAAGTTACAAATATGTATGACATAGAACTGGAAAGATCACAAATAATAAACAGTATATTTTGCTCTGGGGGGATAATTTTAGGTAATCTTTTATTCTTCCCATTATTGTTGAAATGCATTGGGGGCAATACAAACTTCAAAAACTATAGATATAAATATGGAACACTTATTGTTTAAGATAGAGCATTTTAAAATAGAAATGACAACTATTTTCAGTGAGAAAATCGTAAAAGAAAAAGCTTTTTTCTCACATGCTATGGCAGAGTAATTTATGAACATAGAATCTTAATTATAACCATTATTTAAGATCAGGTAAAATAAAAATCATCCAATTTCTAAAGATTTCAAATTTTCAGCTAACTTCCCATAGCATAAATAGCTCTAAAAGAATCATATTAAGATAACGATAGTAAGTGTATTCAGTGCAATAAAAGTTAAGCCTGATTCATACAAAGTCACTTTGCAAATTTGTCATTTCCACTTGCCAATATTAAACTGTCTCAGTTTACCATCCAGATCATATAATGTACACAGAATAGCCCTGAAAGGCCAACGTTCTATGTAACATCCTTTTATTTGCTTTATACACCATCACCAACAGTAATCATTTGCATTCGAAGCTTATTTCCCATCAAACTGGAGCTCTCTGAAACACATACTTAGTTGATTTTTACAGCTAAGTGGGGAAAGGCATGCACGAAATACAAAATCTCAGCTCGTGCTGAGGCAGAGAGTAAGAAAAAAGATCAAGAAAGAAGGAGAGAAGTGAAATGAGATAGGAAAAGTGGCAGGCAGGACTTCAGGAACTGAAACAGAGAAGAATTAACAAGGGCAACAGAGAGATCTCCCATAATTAATTCATACAAACTAATAATCTGTGTTATTTGCATTTATAATGTGACTCTTATAGCCCTTCAGTTGTTTATTGCAATATGTATTTCACCTTTTAAAATATTCTGCACCAAAAATCATGATGGATGTTACATTTGTACAGTAATTTACCTGAACACTTTTCTCCCTTTTACTCAAGTTGGTTTCATCAATAGGCATGCATTTGTCAGCATCTACACCTCAGTAAAACACCAGCCCCAAAATCCAATTTATTCACACTCAGACATTACCGAGTTCCATCTATGGGTTAGATTTTATGCTTGTCCCTAAAAATACCAAAAGGAATAAGGAACTCCCACTGACAGACAGATACAAAAACACTAATTAAGAGACAATGTGCAGAGAACACGAAGAGACATGCACAGGTCTCACAGTGCATCCACAGAGGCTTAAATCTGGTAAAAACTTCAGACCTTCTGCCATATTTGTTGCAGTATTATTCAAAATTTTTTGACTTTTAATTTTATATATTTATATTTTAAAAGTTCTTACATTTTTATGTAGCGATGTTCAATTATCTTTTTCTTCAGTTGTTTTAAGCAAAAAGTCTTTGTATATCCAAACATTTAATAAACAATTTTTACCTTCTAATTTTTCTGATTTGTTACACATTTGATCTTTTAACCATCTGTATCTAATTTTTGTCAGAAAATGATGTGAATTAGAGAATTTTTTTTTACTATTAATTTGTTCTAATACCATTTGCTGGCTACATCCATCTCAGATTGAGTTATCACATACAGTAAGTTCTTAAAGAAACTGAAACACCTATTCATTCCTGTTGGTCTAATGGTCTGCTTTACAATGAGAACTTCATCTGAAAACTGCTTTCTAATAGAACTGGCTGGCAGACCTGAGTTCCCAACTTCTCTAAACTATTTACAGTTTTCATTTGGAGGCTAATTAGGTTGTAGTCAATTTCTGTCAAACTTTTTTATTTTTTCTAAAGTATATATGGATTCCTCTTCCGTTGACTTTTTTCCTTCTGATTTTGTAAACCTTTTTCACGTGGTTTGAAAGGTAACACATACTTGTTTTTACATATTTTATTTACATGTTCGAGGTTGTACTGAATATTTAATTTTTATTTATAACTAGTTTTTATTAAATAGTCACAAAATTTAAATTAATACCTAATACTTTCTAAAATTTAGATGAAATATTTACTTATCTAAAATTTCTCCACTGTTAAGGATTTAGGCAGCTGTCAATACTTCATTGCTACAGTGGATATACATTTTTTATGGTGGTACAATGTACATAATATAAAATTTGCCATTTTAACATAAAATTTGCCATTTTAACCATTTTAAAGTATAAAGTGGCATTAAGTACATTCACACTGCTGAATCACTATGTTCCATCTCCAGAACTTTGTCAAATGGGTAGAACACCTATAACTTTGTGAAGTTCTCATTAGTCTCTCTTGTCTAATATCAATCTTTTCATGGTTATAGTCTATCACATATCCCATGGTTCATGAGAAGGATATGTAACTAGATACACACATTTGGAGTAGAAAGAATAGATTTAGGTGGATATGTGTGTAAGTGGTACTTAGTGACTGACCCATGTCATAAACAGGCTCAAACATTATGAGAACAAAGGGTAAACAACTCGCCTTCGAGACAATGACCTGAAGAAAATATATCTGAAATAAATGTTTTCTACTGTGAATGGTTCAAATGTTATAAAAAATGAGCAGTTTGGCAGTAAATATAGTTACCATATCACCCAACCTTTCTTCTTCTAGTTAGATACCCGAATCAAAATAAAATATTTTGTCCGCACAAACTCTTGTATGTGAATGATCATAGCCAAAAAGTGGAAACAACCCAAATGTCCATCAACTGATGAATCCATAAATAAAATGTCTATACAATGGAACATTCTTTAGCACTGAATAGAATAAGGAACTTATACATGCTTTAACATGGATGAACCTTGAAAAGATATGAGTAAAAGAAGCCAGTCACAAAATACCACATATTGTATGATTCCATCAATATGAAGTGTCCAGAAAAGGAATGTCTATAAAGAAAGTAGATCAGTGGCTGCCTAGAACTAGGGGAGACAAAGGGAAATGGGGAGTGAGTATTAACAGGTACAGGACTACAGTGGGGGATGATGAGATATTCTAAAACTGATTGTGGTCATGGCTGTACAATTCTGTGAGCATCCTAAAAACCACTGAATTGTACACTTTAAATAGATGAATTATGTGGTCATGTGAATTATATTTCAATAACGCTCTTTTGAAAAAGAAAAAAGAAAAAAAGGTGCAAAAAAATCCCAAAGCTTCCCCAAACTTTCTAGTGCTCATACAGTTGCTGACACTGTCATATAACCCACATTATAGACTGTAATTTCAATAGAATGCATCTATTTTAAAAGCACTGCCATTGAACAAAGATTCAATTCAAAGATGTATTGATGAGATGTTAATTAACATCAAAGACAAATTTTCTATTCAGATTGATGAAACCAGTTACTGACAATATGGCTCTTCAATGGCATGTTTTCATTATCTTGGTTACATTATGTTATCTTAATGATTATAAATTATAAGACATGATGTTAAGTTCTTCAGAAAATGGCTGAACTGGAGCATCTCTTTCTGATACTGTAAAAAACTGGTTTGATGAAAAACAAGTGCCATTGGAAAATGTGGTGTCCTGTGCCACAGACTGAGAGATCTGTCATTATATATAAAGATTTATAGCTCAACTAAAGAAAGTATGTTTTAAAGTTCTTCCAATACCCTGCACACATCAATATTAACTAGTTGCAAAAAATATTAGTCTAGTTTTTTATCCCTCCCACAGTATAATAATATACCAACAAGAGTATAAAGTCGCATCACAAAAAGCGGCTAGTAATGAAAGTAAACTATCTTATAGAGATGTGTACAAGAGAGATATGCTCTAAAAATGTATTCTTTTGACATGAATAGAATAAGAACTAGAATTTAATACTTGGTTTATCAATCTGAACATCTCATTAATAATGAACCAGTAGTAGCAACAAAAAAAAGTTTAGAATATCCTTAGTCCAATGCATCAGAGAAAAACATCCTTATGTTCAGAGAATATAATTTACTATAGTATAATGAACATAAAATATTGGTTCAAAAATAACCCATACCCTCCTGCAGGACACAGATTTTTTTCATTATTGTGCCTCGTTCCTAGCACCCCTAAGTCTAAGCCCTCGGAGTTTCACTGTTATCTAATCAACTAAAAAATGTTAACCTGTTCTATGTTACACATTTTGGTATTTTTATTATTCTCTTTTTCAGAACTTTGGTGCCTCTTGTTATGTCCATGAACACTTTTAAAGCTAGACTAGGTAGCGTTTCATCAGTTATTTAGATACCGAAGGGGTTATCTGGTGCTCCCCAGAAACATCTCTGTCAAATTCCATATGGAGATTTATCAGAAATTACATGGAGGAATTTCTACTTGTTGTAAATATAGGAATGTTCCTGTGAGTTGAATATTAGAACTAAATTAATCAAATTGGATTACACAATAGTAAGAGAATATTACCAATACCATTAACACATGTAAACCACCTAGAACAATATCTGGATATAACGCTCAATAAATGTTACCTATCCCACTATATACATAAATTAAGAAGCATGATATGGGGCCCTGAACCAGTTGCAAATGTGCTAGAAAAATACCACTCAATGGAACACCCAATTTTGTTCTCTGCCCAGTCCAGCAATTTGAAGAGTGGGTACAGCTCACATATATCTAGCAATTTCATGAAATCCAGCAATTTCATGAAACAAAAAAGGCCTCTCAGGGGACAAGATAGATGTTACAAATTTCATAAGCCTTACTACTCACTTTAAGTCTATTTACTCTTACTTTACACAAAGCAATGCTTTCTTATCTTGATGTCTAAAGGATGAAAACAGATTATTAGAGGTAAACTAAGAGCAGAAGCAAGAAAATGCCTGACAAAAAGAAAGACATAACAAATATATGAACATTAAATTAAATTAAAAAGCAGACGCAAGAACAGAGAGCCAGGGTGCTGGACACTCTGAATCAAGGGCGGAAAGACTTAATGTATAGTGTAGTATACTGCTTGAACTTTATAACCATGACTCAAAGTTATCAACAAAAAGTTATATTATGTTTAAATTATTCTGTTCAAGAAGACAGGAAATATATGAAATATCTCAGAGAAGCTCCTTCTAGAAAACAGATCAAACTTTTAAGCAAAGGGCCAAAAGTTTCATATACTTAATCTTCAATTCTAACTGCCTCCCTAATTAAAACATATATTTGAGCACTGCAACTTAGAACTGTGAGGTGGTTCTTACCTGCCAAGCCATATAAACAACCAAAACGTCACTACTTGGGTATTATCAGGAATATCCTAATATAGTCATAGCTTCTGCAGTGATCTGTACCATCCTATCCATAAAGAACTGAACACAATAGTCATTTGCAGCCCTGTGGGTCCCATTACCACCCACAGGGCATTATGGAAAATCACTGTAATGGTGTGATTTGAATGCTTTTAAAGTAATCCTATTGCTTATATGTCTCTGCTGTTTAGATTTTTTAATAAATGAGCTCTTACAGTATTTCATTTAATTCTCACAATAATTTCATGAGGAAGACTATATCATCACCTTTTAGAGACAAGTAAATCACATCTTTTAGAGATGAGCAGTTAGGCAACTTACCTGAAGTTACCACACTATGAAGTGGAGAACCTAAAGTTCAAGGCCACCAGTGTCAATGCCTCGCAGAGGAAAATTCAATAGCATTATGCAAAATAGTCAAAACATAGACACAACCCAAAATTCCATCAACCAATGAATGGATAAACATAATGTGGTATATTCATATAATGGGATGCTATTCATCAAGAAAAAGTAATATGCTTTTCTACTGATATATACTACAACAGGAATGAACCTCAAAATTATGCTAACTGATAGAAGCCAGATTCAAAAGGTCACATAATGGTAGGATTATATTTATATGAAGTGTCCTAAAAGGCAAATCTCTAGAGACAGAAAGTAGTGATTTCACAGTGATTGCTTGAGCCTAGGGCAGGAATTTATTGTGAATGATCCCAAGGGATCTTACTGGGGTGACAAATATGTTTCAAAACTGAATTTTGGTAATATCTGTACAACTCAATTTTAGTGAATTCACCAAATATCACTGTTTATCCTTATTAAAATGCGTAAATTTTGTTATTTTAATTATGTCTCAATTTGTTAAAAATAAAACAGGTATATCTGAATCCAAAAACTTGCTATTTCAAGAGGAGAAAAGGGAAAAAAGAAAAAGTCTAAGATGACAGGGATCCAGTTATACATGTGAAATAATTTATAATAAATTTACAGGGCCAGCAGTAGAAATGCTCATAGTTTTTAAAGTATATCCTTCTTTAAAGAGAGAAAATGCCATCGTTAATATTAATAGCAAGGTTTGCCTGCAAATAACAGAAAATACACATAAATTGTTCAAAGAAAACAGAGTTTTACATTTCTCTCCAATCTGAAGGTACAGAGTCCTGGCTGGAATGCTGACTCTGTGGTCATCAGGGATCTTCCTGCTCTAACAACAATTAGTGCTTGGTTTCCAGTATCGAGGTGTCCTCAGACCAAGATGACTGTTAAAACTTCAGCCATGGCATCCAAACTCCAGGCAGAGAGAAAGAGGAATGTTTATAAATAGGTAGATCCCAGCTAAATCAGCTCCTTTTAAGAAGTTTTCTCAGAAGCCCTATACAAATACTTCTTCTTATACTTTGTTGATCACACCCACTTGCAAAGGACACTGGTAAATGTATTTTTTAAGCTGAGAACATTACCATCTAGAATACAATTGGAAGTAGGGAAATTAAGGAGGAGAAGCAGGCTGGTAAGTGAATACTGACTAAGCAACCAGCAGGTTCTGCTCAATTCCCTTTAAAATTGCTCAGGACCAAAAATAATCAGAAGTCTGGAATAAAAACTCAACTCTAATGTACAACTAAACACCTAGCACGAAGACAGTATCTTTTATAGTACTTTTTTGTTTTCAAGAATGTGGGATATTCCTTATCAGCATCTAAACTGACTACTCATATTCAACACAAAATTAGAGTCTGAAACCTCTGTTTGGATAACAGTTTGAAAGCTCACCCTTCATCCTTTTCCTAAACGTTTCCCCATCTCCAGTTCTGTAACGCAAGCACAAAACTCAAATGAAGGAGACTCGTACAAACACCCAATTATAGATCCTAGTAATTGTTAATTTGTTACTATAGCTACAGGTTTTATGTCATTTGATGGGAATGTCTCTTTTCAAATTGCTCTGGGCCCAGGGGAAGAGGTGTAAGGTTGATGATCCCTTAATGCACATGCATAATTCTATTAGCTTTGTTCTTCTCCAGGGGAAAGAAGATCATTCCTAAGCACTACAGTGTTAAAGAGGCAACAAAAGTAGCTGGTCTGAGCAACAGGGCTATCCTGATTAGCACCTCCTTTCTGCATTTTATTACTAGGTTTGGAGTAGTGGTTCTCAAAGTGTGTTCCCTGGACCAGCAGCATTGCCATGATTTAAGAACATTCTCAGACCTCATCACAGACTTATTAGATCGGAAACTAAGGAAGTGAGGTCCAGCCATCTGTGTTTTAACAAACTCTCTAGGTATTCTGATGAACCCAAGGTTGTAAAGCAGTCTCAGGACGTACTCCGTATTCCACTTCTTTCAATGAAAAGACATAATTTTCCAAGGACAGATAAGAAATGTCATTATACATTCAGTTCGGCACCTCTGTGGCCATGGAGAGAAATTATAATGCCCTAGTTTACACCTCGGTTTATACTTCACTCCTAACTGCTGCTGATGGAGGGGAAATAAGTCAACTGGTCTTGCTAAAATTCTTCCAGCCATGCTCAGGTACAGTTATCAGCCAAGTGGTACCTCTACATGGAGGTCTTGAGGAATAGAACGCAGGAGTGATTCTCATGTCTTCTACAGGAAATACCATATGTTGAGCCATGTGTTGCCAGACAGGATGGTTATGCCCCATTTGCATGGCAAATGCATTTTATCTTGAGAGCCCAGCTCAACAGACTGAGATTCTGATTTCTGGTTCTGCTGTGGTATGATCTACAGCAAGTTACTGAACATCTGTTCTTCCTTCTAAAAAGTACAGATGATGCCCACTCATAATCTATCCATATGGAACTCTATGATGATCATAGTCTATAAAACAGACTAATTTTAGGAAGAAAAACTGAAGTCAAGTTGCTACTTGGTAGTTAAAGATTTGAAATATTAACTAAAAGACAATAAAATCTTGATATTTTATGTTGGTAGGAAAATTTTTTAAATATTCAGACAAGTTGAACCTGTTAATTCTTCTTTATTTTTATTAAGTTGAGAAACAAAGTTTGTAGGGATTATGAGACATTAGAAGAGGTTACCCAAGGAAAACTGCAATTTCTACTTAAGAATCTTTTTTAAACATCCATCTATCTGAAAGAAATCATACCATCAAAAATATTACTAGGCTAGTGGCTTTAAAATTACTTTTAGAAAAATAATCTTTTTTCCCTCCAAATTAAATCTTATCTAAATGTCAGACTAGGAAAAGAAAAAAAAGTATAACATACTAACATCTGGAACATATAGAGTATCAGAAAATTATTAAAGAGAAGAAAAAACAGACAAACACCCAATAAATAAGTAGAAAAGGGGTCAAGGATCAAATAGTTTTAGACCCTTAATAATAATTCAGTGAAAAAACTACAAATGTCAAATAAATTAGAAAAACATGCTAAACCTGGTATGAAAACTGATAATATCGAATGATGTCAAGGACAGAAATGAATGCTTTCCTAGGCTTTTGGAGGAAACAAACACTAGAAACATTTTTTTGGAGTGTAATTCGGTAGTCTGTTCAAATTCAAATTTTCATATTTAAATTTTTAATAGGCTTATCCTTTTACTCAGGAGTTCTTCCTCTAGAAATTTGTTTTAAAGGAGTATTCACAAATGTTCATAAGAGTGTTTAATGCAACATTTTTGAAATAGCAAAATTTGGAAAATGTGTTCATGTAAAATCATGTAATACACATATAAATTTATAAACAGGACTACAAAGATGCACACTAAATTCCTCACAATGTATATAGTCTGTACAGAGGAACAGGAGTGAGAGGTTGAAAGATTTTAAGTTTTAAAAAACATTACACCAGTCAAGCATGAACTATAATTCATGTATAAAATTCAAAAAACACAGAGCTATACATGGGAACATTTGGAAGAAAAAAATCTTATATTGAATCCCAATATATAAAACAAAGAAACAAAAAACTTCAGCATCCCTGGTTGAAGTTTTGCAGGGAGCACTAGGAATCCTGAGTGGTCAATTTCTTAAACTTTTTCAGGCTTCTCAGTGTTCTAGGGAATAGTTTAACAACCACTGGACTATATTCTCAGAAGATGCTTCCTAGTCCCACCAGAGTTGGAATGGAATGTCGTTGAGGGGTTTAACATCACCGAAGTGCATCTGCCTTTCAGTCACATACATGACTATTTATTTAGATTACTAGATCACTACCACAGAGTCAAATCAATCATATATAAATATCAAGCAATATTTCTTCCTAATCCATTTAGGTATACTAAGACATAACCTATCATGCGATTGTCAATTATAATACAACTACCAAATAAGTCGACTGCTATGGAAAGAGTTTTTCTGAAAATATTTCTTCAGCATGGCTCCCATTTTAAAGAAACTCTAGATGGGGAAGAGCATTTGGAAGGATTTATACATTCAGGGACTGTTCATGCATCCTGCACAAAATGCTGCTTACGAGCAATGACTACACCGTAAGTAAGCAGGAGACTTCGGCAGTGGTTAATGGCAATTAAGTTGAACACAACCACAAAACCATAGCAATTAAGACTCCCAGAAAGAAATGTGGGAAGTCATCCAAGAAACTAATCATCTACAACATATTTTACATTTTTAAAGGGAATCTAACTATAGCATGTCTAGCTTTTGTTAATATACTATCAAGAAAGTAGAAAGAAATCTAAAATCACCAATGGTATTTGCAATAGTACTAAATTTTTAGAAGAATCAAAGTGAGCTGGGGGTCCGCTCAGGAACTTGTGAGGTCTTGCAATTACCAGGGCCACAAAGAAGGTTCATGTAAGAGATGCGGAGAAATTCTTGGTGTTATATTAGAAAAATTTTCATGGCTCTGGTTCACTTCATGTCATCAGAACAGATATTTCCATTAAAGACAAAATGCCATTAGTCAGCCGACGACTGTTTTTCATTAATCATTATCACAATGGTTGCAAAAGACATACAATTCTAACCCAAGAACCTGTAGTCAAGAGTTAGAGACTACTCAACCATTAAAATAGACCCATAATTTGGACATATTGGGCTCAAAACTGAAGAAAGGCAATAGAAGCAAAAACAAGTATTTGATTATGCTAACTGGGAGTCATTAAGACCTCATCTAGGTGAGTTTTAAAACCTGCTAGAAGATTTTTACACTTATAAATCTTAGATGCCCACTTGTCTGTTCTCTCCTTAACTTATTCGAGGCACTCGCGTGTCTAAAGGAGTGAACCTTCTTAACTAAGTCTTAGTCTTGAGCTAATTTATCGCTACTGCACAAGCTCAGCAGCTCCAGGGTTCCCATCTACCACACAAACGATTCATATATTTCAGCCTCTGACCTGAATCTCTCCCAATCTATTGCTTTGAACCCTAACCTGTCAACTTTTCACTGGCCTAAACCAACCGTCTTGCACATAAAAATCTAATTTCATAAATTAGACTGATCAGGATCCTAAGAGAATGGGCTTCTTTGTTCTTACACTATTTCTGCTAGAAAAGGGTATCCTTAACAAATCAAGTATTTTAAAGGGAAATGGGGTTAAAATAGTTTCAGACACTCAGTAATAATATAATTTTCTCAGAAGAAATTTCAATAATTAAATATCTATCTGTAGCCTTAATATCTATGTCTATACAGATAAATATATGTAATCATATAAATATACATAAGTCAGTCACTATTAAGATTGATAATATAATACTGAAAAGTAAAAGCTATCTTTTCCAGTCATCACCAGCAAAGATTTTTAAATCGCTTCTCCCAAGTCCACCATCCACCACTACAGAAACTGAGCACACAGCAAACCAAACAAAGCAGAAGTGTTGTCGGTAAAACACCTGACATCCTCACCCCACCACTGGGAATTCCAGCATGTAATAAGGTTATTATCAATTGTGAGCCTCTTAAAGCAAAATCAAGTTACTTAATTAATTGATTGTTTAAGCCATACCAAACTATTTTTTTTAAACCTAACATTAGAGAACCAAAACAAAAAACAAAAAAAATCTAGAATACCTTGATTTTTCCACACCTCTAAACAAAAGTCCTTGCTTTCCTTAAAATGATTCATATCTAATTACTATGTCTCTTGATTAATTTTCTCAATTATTATAGATTCAACTATTTCTGCCTACCTTTGATACTTAATGAAATATTTGAATATAAGTATATATGTATTTAATTCACACTTATTACAAAAGGGTATCATTTTGTGTGCTTTTACTGAAGTTGTT
The DNA here is from genome assembly GCF_000325575.1 of Pteropus alecto. NCBI lineage: Eukaryota > Metazoa > Chordata > Mammalia > Chiroptera > Pteropodidae > Pteropus > Pteropus alecto. The sequence goes on from NW_006434839.1 coordinate 6,654,509, forward strand.
TTATTCTTTTCTTCTATAGATAATAAGGTTCTCAAAGTTGGGAACCGATTTGTGTATGTACTTGTGTATGTGCGTGTGTTTATACACATACATGTGTAATAATAGCATTTTGCAAACCTAATGAAACCGAGGCACTTTCTTTCCCCTTCCTCCATAAATCTGCATACAATGCAGGGGTCACAGACTCCCCAAAGGCCACCCTTGCACCCCTCTTCCCAAAGTACGCACAAGTAGGTTACATATCCCTAATTCATCTGTTTAGGATCCCTATGTGATAGACCTGGAGATGTAGAAACATTATCCAACAAAGAAAATATCTAGAAGCATAACACCATAAATTCTTTCAGCAAATATTGGGCACCAAAAAAGCACATAATCATCAACACCCAAATACATAAAGATCAGCATTGAGGTTGACTGTTATAAATCTGACAAGATCAACTCTCCAGCCTATAATTGTCAGTTTTTCTTCCTTCTTTACCCAAAATTAAACTGCAACCAATTTTCACTCATCCAGTGATAGATATTCTTCAATAGTAAAGGAAGGAGGATTAAGCAAGACTGACAAATAAAGCTGCGAATCCATAGTGGGATTAGAAGAGTGATAGACCAGATCAATGAATCATGTTCTTAAATCAGAGACGCTTTGGGGAGAAAAATGCAACGACAGAAATCACTGATTATAGAGAGACCATTACGGTCTCTTCCATTTATGATTAATACCGCCAAGAAACTGCTTAGTACAGTACAGACGCTGTTTTTAAAAACCCCCAAGATTCTAACAAAAGTTCCTAACCTTTATGTGAATAGAGAAGATCAAGGTTGGGGGAACAGGAGAAAAGCCAGATTCCCACAGGCCCATTAACCAATCTTCAAACCCCATCTCTACTGTAGGCCTAGAATCTGTTCTTCACCAGTGTTCCACCTGAGTAGCCAACACTAACAATTTCTCAGATATTGGGAATCAAGCAGTTTGTCAATAGTACAGAAAGCTTCAGAGCACCATAAAAAGTGAAAAAACAAAACAAAAAACAGAGCAATAAAGAGAAGTCAGGATGATCAAAAAATATTGACAAGGTCCCTTGACTTAGGAATCTTAGAACCTAATGCATAAAGAAGAGAAAGATAGATTTATGCCAGGGAAGTGAGCTAATATAAAAGATACATTGCTCCTCTATTTCTCAATTGAAATTTGATGTCGAAATTAAGAGAAGGTAAAAAATATTTTCAAAAAATAAATTTTCATTGTGTCGTATATACTTAGGGAGCACTGATTATGATGATGACAGAATACGCTCTGTCTTACAGGAAGTATGGGTTGCCTGACTTATGTCAGGCGTACCTCGGCTTGACGAAGGTCACATGTCATTAAGTGGTAATCTATGCCTTGAGGTAACTATCTAAAGTATGCTTGAAGTGATCTGAAATCATTAAAAACACCCTCTCAAAAAACAGACTATAAAAATAGCAAACCACCACCTAGAAAAGAAGGTTCCTTTTCTAATGAAAAAAAATTTGGCTTCTCTCCAAAGCATATAAACACTTTAAATATTTGTTCAGCCACTGAATATCTAAAAGAAATTTATTGGAGAAAGGCTGAATAATAAGTAATAACATAGGAACAAAAAATATTGCTATGCTTCTAAAACATATTCTAAGCAAACATTTACAACAGATACTTTGCATAGTAAAGAGGCCACGAAAGAATCAGGGATTTCAGGCTCCTGCATTTTCACATTTTTTGTTCTTCCCCTTCTCTGAATTTTCCATTGCCTAAACAGCAATCTCAGAATTAAAATCTAAAGACAATTTTCTTTACATATAATTTCACACTCCCCACCCCCGCTTTCCTGTCAAGTGTCTGACCCTGGTTTGATAATCTCATTTCCTGAGAATCAAAAAGCTGGAAATTTAAGCTTCCTAGAGTGTTAATTGCGGCCCGCTCCATTGCTAATCAAAAAATTGGATGTTTTGCATGAAAATGCTTCTCTAATTAATTCTCAGTCATAAATCGCCCTGGTTTTAATAACCCCTCCTTGATTGAATAGCCTTTGAAGAGACAGTGCAGCTAATCCGCCAAACTAGAAAAAACTCGCAGAGGAAATAATAAGTGGGCTTACAAGGTATGAACTAGATGATTGCATTAATACTGACAAACCAAAAAAGTGAGTCTCCTTTCCAGGCCTTTCATGCCTCTCCCTGCACCCCAATAAAATAAACCATGAAACTAGGAATCATGAACAAAGGCAACCGTCAAAGTGGTCACGCAGCAGAAGTCAAATCTTTTCACCCTCGTTCCATAAAACAGCAATTCCTATCATTTTTTAAAAGAGGTTTCCCTTGACATTTTTTTCCCCTAGAAACTGGAGATCCAGCACTGTCCACTTGTCACACTGTCTATTTTAATAAGACCGGGGTTTTGCTCCCCCTGCTTCCTTCGTCTTCTGACTGACAATATATTATCATACATACCTCTAAGAGGTGCTGAACTGAATTTTCATTATCCAAAATGTCAAGATTCGTTTTTGTCATCAGACAACACAGCTGGTCTACACCAGCAACCTTTGATTAATTCGAATAGAACAAGTCACCTATACATAACTTCATTTTCCTTAGGCTAGGTCTTGCATCCTCCAAGTTTTAATTTGCAGCTTGTCATTTTAAGATACCATTTGCTGCCATGGTGGCACTCAAAGAAAAATAGAAAGTCTTAATTAGCTGTATTTTGCATTAGTCCTGTGATTATTAATAAAGCAACAATTGGTAATTTTTAGCTCAAGAGCAGGACTTATTTAGAATTCATTCTCTGCTGTCTGACATTATACAAACTATCAGAAGATGCTGGAACTATATAAATGCACAATGAGTACTTTTAGTATGCACTATTTTTAACATATAAATGAATATATATGTGGCTTTCCAGCTGACTTGTAAAATAGTTACATATATTTTCTCCATACTGAAAAACGTCACAGACATAGATATTTTTTAAAAAGTTTTTTCAAAAGAAGTGACATAGAGTTAACAACTCTGGACTAATTACTATAACAAGAGAAAAAGGATTTGAAGTTGATTCCAAACCCGCAGGTATAGCCTTCTACATCAATAAGAGATTACATTAAAAGTGTACAAGCCACCACATGAGATACCACTGTACATCCATTAGAATATCCGAAATTAAAAAAACACAATACCAAGTGTTGGCATACACTGCTGGTGGAAATATAAAATGGTACTCTCACTTTAGAAAACTGGATATTTCTTTAAAAGTTAAATATACACATACCATATGACCCAGCATTCCCACTGCTAGGTATTCCCAAAGGAAATGAAAATATATGTCCTACACGAAACGTGTACATGAATGTTTAGAGTAGCATTATTCACAATAACCAAATACCAGAAACATCGCGAACATACATCAAAAGCTAGAAGAATAAACAATGTAGTATATCCATATCTACTGTGGTATATCCACACAAGAGTACTGCTCAGCAATAACACACACACGCACGCGTGCGCACACACACACACACACACACACACACACACACACACACTACTGATATATCCAACAATATAGATGAATGTCAAAATCATCGTGTTGAATAAAAGAAGCCAGTCACAAAATTGTATCCTATATGATTCCATTTATATAAAATTTAGAAATTGCAAATTAACCTATTATGACGTAAACCATTTCAGTAGTTACCTGAGGCTGGGAATGAAGGGAGAAAACAGGGCACTGCAAAAAGACACAAGTAAACTTTTGGATGATGACAATGTTCTGTATCTTGATGGGTATACACATCCATCAAAACTCACTGAATTGTTCATTTTATATGAATGTGGCTTCTTGTATGTAAATTATCTCGATAAAGTAGAAAATACGCAAGCCATTTGTGAGGAGAAAGAAAGATGGCTGTAGACAGGCTCCCTCCCGACACCCTTAGCAGCTAACTTCGGAGCGGAAGTGACTCAGCACTTCTCCCCTATGAACCACGTGCCTGGTACACAGGTACGAACTAAAAGCTCATGTGTTAGAGACAATTTCTGTTTATATAATGCATATTATTACTACTCAAAATATTTGAGCTGTAAATTCCAAAGTATAAAATGAAACAATTATGGCTAAAAACTAAATGAATGCCATCTAAAACTGAGCTAATTATTCCCCTTGGGCATTGTAATTTAAATTATTTGTGTAGTAAAATTCAGAGTTAGTGACACTGAAGATCAATTTTGAAGAGAAATGGCCACTTCTATTATTGTCAGGAATATTATCTCTGGAGTGGATATAAATGATCACTAGGGAGTCCCTAAGTGCTGCCCTCTTGGTTAGAGATGTATGTGAATTCCACCCAGACTATCGCAGAGGAGGCCACTTAACATTATCAGATCTGGATGATCGCGAAGGTAAACACTTTTTCTCAGCACTCCAGGAGGACTTTTGTTAAAGAAGAAAACAGGACAAAAAAAAAATGTTCTAAAGACCATTCTAGGAGATTCTACTTGAATTTATTTGTCTATTAGCATAATTATTCATTCATTAATTTTAAACAATTTATTGAGCGTCTCCTATGTGTGAAGAATGACACTAGGTGCTTCCAGATCAGAGATAAATTAACAATAGTTAACATTTACTTGGTACTTAATGTAGGCCAGTTCTAAATATTTTACATATGTTAACTCATTTCACCTCACTATGTGCCTATGAAGTACATATATTATATATTTACAGTTTATAGAAAATCAAACTGACATGCAAAGGAGTTAGTTAATTTGCCCAAAACCGCCCAGGTAGTAAGCCTGACAGCAGAGACCACACTTGGAAATTCTAACCAGCCCTCAGACTCAGATCTCTAGGAACAGGTAGTGCCAAGGAGCTGAGACTCAAGACTCTAGAGCTTCAGACTGAATGAAAGTCACAGAAATCATTTAACTTCTCGTCATAAATGAGAAAAGTGATTAAGTGACTTGCATAAAATCACAAGTTTTTAAGAAAGAAGGATGGTAGCTTGATTTTAAATGTAAATACAGAGTACATCTAGGAATAAAAATTAAAGAATTCATATTCTTTAGAGACTAAAATGGGTAATAAAATTAATGGATCAACAAAAGCCTATAAAAGAGAAAGTAGTATTTGCTATTTAAACTAGGAGGAGGAGGAAGGAAGAAAATCATAACTCCAACACCCAGGGCTTTAACAGGTAATCAAAAACTGCTGAATGCCTTAAACAGAAGAGAGTTGATAATACATTAGATTAGTTAGATTAGATACAGTTAGAGAGATCTAAAGAAAACCAAAAGAGAAACAAATATGAAAATGTTTTTTAAAAAGCTACCTTTACCCCTTATCTAACACTCCATAAAAATGACTCCTCTTCTTATACTTCCTATCTTAACAAATAACATCATTATCTACACAGATCACCAGATTGGAAAACTGGGAATCAGCCAAAATGCCTATCTCTTGCTCAAATTCCACGCACCATGAGTCACCATGTCTAACTGATTCTACCAATTAGCTTTTGGATCTATTCCCACCTCTCCATTCTCACTGCTATTCTCCTTCTAAAAAGCTGGCATAAACTTTTATAAGCTCTCACCTGAAATAACAACACAACTTGCCTCCTTGACTGTAATCTCACTGTACTCAATTCATCCTCCACATAGCCATCAGAAAGAACACTTTCTTAAAAATGCACATTTGATTATGTCACTCTCCTGCTTTAAAGCCTTAGAGTACTCCTTATCACAGGCAGGACAAAAACCAAGCCTTCTTTCTGTTATAGCAGGTCCAGTCTTCGTACATTCTATACTTCAACCACAAAATATCTACAATTCCACGAAGCCCTCACACATCTGTGTGTGTTGTTTTACCTCTTATTCCTACTTGCAGTGAGTGCCCTTTCTCTGGTCAGTGTGGTTAACTCATCTTTCCGATTTCAGTATAATGATTTCTGCTTTGTAACACCTTCCATGACTCCCCCTAGGAATACTAAGAGCTTTTCCCTCCGTGCTTCACAAAGTACTTATAACATTCATTAAAACCATATCTGTCTGCATGTCTTGTCTTCCATGGCACCTAGAACTCTCCCATATGTAGATGTCCCAGGAGCAAGGCCTAGAATATAATTGGCCTAGAAATATTGACTATATGTTGTTACCTCCAATATGTCAATTGATACAACAACCCTAAAACTAGGCAGGGTAAGTGTCGCTAACTTCATTATACAAATGAATAATCTAGATAGAGTTCAGAAAAGTAAAGTGGCTTGCCTGGTAAAAGCAGGATGAGTCATAGGTAATCCTTTCTCTAAACCACGATGCTCTCCAAGCTACTCAAAGCACAAAAAGCCACACTGATATCTCACATATGAACATCACTAACCAACTGAACAGGGATATGTAAATTAGTTAACTGGTGCTGAAATCAGACATTAATGTGCAAACAAACAGGGACTTATTTGAGCTAAGTGGGCATGAATATGCAAATGAACTGGCTGCAATTCAGTAGATGTCACCACAATTCTAGGAATGAACATCCTATATTATGACTATTATAATATTCATGTAGCATTCATATATACTATCATATATTACTATAATATGGGCTTTTTGAGTTTAAAATTGTAGTGAAGCCAAAAGTAACTTGATGTATGTTTTCATCCACACCAAAATGACAAGTCGAAAATCAGATGTGAGCACACAGAATTTTGCGATCTTCATACAGAACGAGCTGCTATTTGTAGTCCATGCTGAACAGAATACTTTGGAATTACTTGAGGCTGATCCTTCATGATACAGCCCTGCCAATGTCTCCAGTTGAATCTACCACGCACAGTCTGATACATACACTACAATAACTGCATTTAAACAAAGTTATTTTTCCTATAGGATTTTTAATAATAAAGTGGCATGGCTCTACTACTTGAACACCACTCAAAGTCCAGTATGTGATTACACTTAGCTTTTGCTCAAGTATAACAATAACTTTTATTTTCCTATCACCACCAGTACACAACACTGGTTCCTATCAATTTTTAATCTCTTATTGTTATGAACAATGGCCAAAGTCATTCACAGCAGCTTTGGGGTCCTTTCTATCATCTCTGGCTCTTGAAAGTAACAAATTATAATGAGTGGAGGTCTGTATACATAAACTGACTTCCTTAATTAATAGAAAAACTTATATCCAATTCGTGTTATGAAATGACAAGAGCTATACTCTCACTTTCATATTTATTCCTGTCATGCCCACCTCTTCTTTCTCTGAAAAATTTCTCTTCATCCTTTATAAGCAGCTTGAAACTTAAATACTTATGAAAGTCTCTCTGCCTTTTCCAGCTCTTACACAGACATCTCAGTTACATATTTATTTATATATACAAACACAGATACACACATACACAACTCCATCATAATACGTATCACAGTACTGTGATCACTTGTTTTCATGCTGAATTAATTAGGATATAAGTAGGGCTGCAAGTAACAGAACCAAAATACTAGTGACTTAAGTCAGAGTTTATTCCTCTCTTCATGGAGATGTCTGGGACAGTACAGTGGCTCTGGTCATCAGGTGTGTGACATTCCACAGTATCGGAAACCCAGGCTCTTCCTATCTCACTGCACTACCATCCCTATGGTGCTGTCTCACCCGCGTGCTCTAAGACGGCACGCATTTCATTCACACTGGGTGTACGCACATCTTTACACATGCATTGGGCTGGGAGAGGAGAGCCTGTTCCTTCCTTTTAAACTGAAGACTTGAAGTTATACACGTCAAATTCACTCACATTCTATTGGTTAGAATTAAATAACAAGTCCATGACTAGCTGCAAGGAAAGCTTGGCAATGTTTGTATTTTGGGGTCACCATGTGTCCGGCTAAAAACCAGGGGCTCTATTAATATAGAAGAAAACAAATGTTGGGGGACAAGAGCCAATCTCTGTGACACATTCATGGTCCCCTTCTATTCTTTTGCCCTTCAAAGGCAAAACTAGGTTCTGTCAATTATTGGATCCCAAAGGCCTAGTGAAGTGTCTAGTACAAACATAATAAATCTGTACAGAATTGATAAACAGAAAGTCTAAGAAAACACAGGAAACAAAAGCATAATAGCTGCTGGCTTCACTTAATGCTACGTTCTGACATCCCAGATGAAGGACGAGAGAGAGGAAGGAGCGGGTAAGCGGGGAGGGAGCCCTCCTGTCTCGAAGCTGTCTTCTTATGAACTACCTAACGTACAGTACCAGTTCACTCCCCACGTCAGTGGAAGGGTGTAGCCCAAACAACCAATCCTGTCATCACAACAAACTCCAAATCTGGTTTAGATTTCTAAATAGAAGTCTTACTCTACATACATGGTTTTATCTCTGGAGACTTAAAAATTTTTTTAAATGTTATATCTGTACTTATAAAATGTATAAAATATATGAGTGTATATGACATTTGTACAATTTTAAAAATAATAAAACCAAAAGAGTGTTTCCTAACTTAGTTTAAGAAACAAAACAGTACCATTACCCTTGAAGCCCATATGCTCCTCTGATTACACCCTCTCTCATCCTCTCGAGTTCTATATTTATGCTCCTTACTTTACCTTCATCACATTTTCATCACATAAGGATGTATAACTAAAAAAGATACTATTTAGTTGTTTCTAACATTCATACAGATGGAATTAGATCATATGTATTCTTAAGTGACTGCTTTTGAGATTCAACCAAGTTAATGTATAGTATGGTTCACTTATTTTCATCACTACAAAATATTCTACTGTATGGCTACACCACAATTTATAAATCCATGCTCCTCCTGTCTATGGTATTTGAGTTGTTTCAAGGTTTTTGCTATTGAAACAATGCTGCTATGAATATACTTGTCAATAAATTGTTTTGCCTTTCACATTTGAGTTCCAACCCATCAAAAATTTATTCTCCTAAATGATACAAGGTTCAAATCCAACGTCTTTTTATGTTGTTGTTTATGAAGAATCAGTGGTCTCACCACCCACCACTGATTACTCTGTCATATCCCTACAAATCTGTAACATCATCTCTCTCCCATATCAAATCTTCCTTTACTTAGAGAGCTGCTTCTGAGTCTCTGGTTTCGTAATGGTGCCTCAGGGGTCCCACAGAAGAGGAAAAGGGACGATGGAGTGGGGGTCTAAGCAGGCGGGTCTGAGAGCCTCCAACTCTACTTGTCAAACTATCCCCACTTAAATTTATTTTCAGTACTGAACTGTGAAATAAGACAAACAGAAGCCAGGTTCTAGGACTAAAAAATGAGTTTGAAAAGCACAGATGATGAGTTTTAAAGTTTAAATGAGTTTGAAAAGCACAGATGATGAGTTTTACCACTAAAACCTATTGGTTTACTTTCTAGACATATTATATGCATGTTTAAATCAATTTCTTCTGAGTTTTGATAAGATCATTTTAGAAAGATATTCTCTATTAGTATTGCTGAAAAGACCCAACCTTCATTTTGAAAATGTAAAATCACCTTATGAATTGTGCCTTATTGATACAATGATAATAAACTTGTTATTTAGCATTCTTATCAGTTTCTAATATTGACTTAACTCACTATATACCATAAATATTTGTAGTCTTCCTCTATTTTCTAAAAAAGCTCAAGTCAGAATTAGTTACATTATAGAAAGTACTAGAGCTGCCAAAAATATAATTTTTCATGGTCCTAAAGAAAGTCTTTAAAACAAAAATGACCAAAGTTGTTATTTTTACATTATTAAAACTTTAATGTGAACCAAATATTAGAAGCTAACTTTTAGAATTTTCTGTTAACATCATGTTAAAAGTTTTAGCTGTTTTGTCATACTTTAAAAAAATAAAAATAACAAGTATAATATAAACAATGAAAAATCTATATGTATCATTTAAAACTCAAATACGTATCTCATTTAACAGCATTCCCTCTTTTCCCATATCTGTATGGATTAAGGAATAAATGGGTAGAACAAAAGTTGTTTTTTTTTTTTTTTAATAAGGTTATATGTCATTAACTAGCTCTGTGTGATGACCAAAGATTATTTCTCAAGAGTGAAGTTCTTATTAGGCTTTATTAAGGCTTTGTGATAGCTATTTTACACTCTCAAGTTCCATTTTCTTGTGACCTCCAGGCTCTTCCACATGATGCAGCTGCCACGGGTAGAGAAGATGTTGTATTAACTGGAATTATTCAGAAAAATAAATCCACTTCATGTAAATGAAATACACAAAGAACCTTTTTAAATAAAATAAATATCTACATTGCATAGGTTAAAGCTAAGGAGTGATACACTCAATGACAATCTTGGTATAAGAATACCTTCATTTCCCAAAATATTTGAAGTAATGCATTGGTCTGTTCATCACCTGACGAAAGTATATTTGACTTACTACTTCTTAGGAATAAAAAAATTAGCATTTATAAAAATTGTATTATAATTTCATTATAGGACAAATCTTACATCTAAGTAAATTAAGAGCAGTCTTTTAAAAAGGATATAAATATACAAAAGAAAGGAGAATCAATTCTTACACACTATTTTACAATCTAAAAAGAGATAGCTATAAAAGATTAAGGTTATTTTGAAATAATTATATGTAATTTCAAGGAAAAAAAAAACATTTTTCCATATCCCCTGTATAATGTTATTAACAAAGACATCAAGCAAAATTTAAAAGACTACAAAGCATTTTCTAATCAAAATTAAGGATATAAAGCTTTATGAGCACTTCTTATATTTAAGAATGTGGAACAAATATGACATGAGCGTAAAATTGCTGTATCTCACTTCAGCTAAAATGTCCCTGATAATGTGTGCACAATTGAAATCTTGCTTGAAATGCTCCATTATAAACAGCCTGCTATTTAAAAGACTCCTATCATATATCCTGTGTAAAAAGGATAATCAACTCATAGTTAATCTATTTCAAATATTGCCTTACCTTAAGGCAAGGAACCTCCAAACAGATTAATTACATACAATATCTTTAAGTATCCAGAACTCCAATCACCAACAACCCATTAGAGAGGAAAACAGAAAATTCAGGTCAGTTCAGCTTAAGAGCCCAGTTTTTCCCTGATGCCAGTACTTCCATATTTACTATATAAAGCAAATCCTCTTAGCGAAGTCAATTCTCAAGTGGTTGGAGCTTCATAGAATATTTTAATGTCAGGGATATAGAAATGCCACTCATTAAACTAATAGGAATAAAAGTGGCACTCTAAAGGTAATGTGATTGAGGACAAATAGAAGTACTAAGTAGCCCCAAAACAGAAAAGAAACTATAATCAAAACTGAGTATACATTTTTACTTGGATCAATGACAAATAATGTTCTCTATCCATTCATGAGCTTTATTATCTTTGAAAATGACCAAAGATAAGTCACAGGATTCCTATTCTGTTTATGGTTATGAAAGTTCCCACGAGGGTTTCTCAAATAAGTGGGCTCGTACCTACAAATGAAGTACTGAGGATAGAGGCCTCTTTCATCATAGGTTTTAAATGCCTAATGCAAGCCAAGCATTGTCCTAGACACTGGCATGCACTAATGAATGAATAAGGCTTGCATTCTGGGTATTCCGAGGGAAGAGTAGAAATTTAACAATTTAAAAAGAAATGTACATATTAAGAAGAATATTATAAGAAAAATAAAAACACGTTATGATAAAGAATGACAGGATGCGGGTAGGGAGCGGAATGCTGGAAGAGGTCAGGGAACAACAATGAGATCTGGGCAGGAGATCTAGATCTCGAAGTATCTGCACCACGGCACTAAGCAAAGCTTGGTTTTGGCTGAGATCACCTGGGTAAGAGTGATCCCAGGAAGAATCCCAGGACAAAACCATAAGACACTTCAGAGAGAGCCTGAAAAGCCTCAAAAAACATGAGGAGGAGAAAAGAGCAACAGCTGCTGAAAGGTCAAGCGTGATGAACACAGAAAGACAAACACTGAACTGGCCAAGATGGAGGTCTCAGTGACCTCGAAGAGAGCCAACTCAATGAAACAGCGGGAGGGGAGGAAAACAAAGAGATAAAGATAAAGAAGTGGATGCAGTTCTCATAATTCCACAATGGTAAGTTTTGTAAAGTGCCATTCTAATATAAATTAGATTAAAATAGCTATCCTAATTTTTCCAGAGTTTTAATATCGAACTGATAACAGCTCTATTTTCCAAAGAGAAAACTGAGGCCCAGTGGGACTGAATAACCTAAGAGCTTATTTTGGTTACGAGCAGCACAATTTTTTTTTTAACCCTCATGAGAATGTGTTCATCAGTTATCTTTTTCTCCTGAAGAATCACACATTAAATGTGAGAAGCTAAACTCAAACTAAATGTTCATTAAAACTAATATCTTTCTAACCTACAACACCGCTGTCTAAGCAATACAGAGAGGCTCAAAACAACAGGAAGTCTATGATTAACGTAGACACATAACACAAGTTAGATTTCCACCTGTTATCGCACACAATTTGAAACAGCATCCCCACCTATTCAGCTCAATTGCCAACAGCAGACTATATAACGAACCATCTGTACCATAACAGTTAGAGCCAATTGAGATGGGTTGATGATACCAAAGAAATCTTTTTTTTTTTCATTCTATTTTCCCCTTGGGTGTTTGCTGGGTTGAGTAACATTTTTAATTGCATGATAAAGTGAAAACGTTGGCAGGAATTTAACTTTTGTAAAATTGGAGCTTCTTAATGTTACTTTGATGGTCTTTTCTGGTGGATTTCTTTACTGCTTTCCCTGCAACAGAAGGAAAAGTTGACCCGATGAACCGAACCACTGGGAAGCAGATGTGTGGCGTTAATAGACAAAGATCTTCTGCCAGTCTCTTATGATTTGACTGAACTATTCAATTATGCTTTTTCAAGGATATGCTGAAATGCAGATCCCTCTATGGTCTTTGGACCAGATTAACAGAATAAATGGGAAAAAAAAAAAAGGTCATTTTTTAAATGGAAAATAGGTGCGATTTGACCCCTTTTTCTTACTGAAATATGAAAAGCATTCATATGAAAGAAATTTTTGTTCCTGAATGAAATACCATCAAACTTTTACAAAAACTGGTCAGCTGATCTATTCTCTCACCAACCATGTGATGCATCAACTCAATTATTTTGTAATGATTATTATGAGCATGAGATGTTTGCTAACTACATTCACCCTTGTAACCAGAGATAATTTTCCTATTTTGTTGAACACTGGTAAGTACAATAGACTAGTGCTTGCAAGTTCCATATTTCAATTAACTTTTTCACAGATGGGAAAGTTCCTAGTTAGATTCTAGTGATTCTTCAATTAACCATTCTCACAGAACTAAATTCCTCTGTAACTCAGTTGGGTTTTAAAATATTTTTCAATTACACACAGCAGTGCTGTCCTAGGCCAGATTTCAGGGCAACATTTCTATTTAATAAAGCTATACATAGCTGCAGGGAACAACAACAACAACAAATACCTGCACAAAAATATATAGTCTCTACTCCTTAAGCTTAGAAACTAATGAAACCTGTGAAATTGATAATGGCTGTCAGTAGCCCCGTCTCCTCCGGGCCCTTTCCTCTCAATGGTATGCTCTCTTTCCTCAGCCGCCCTCGTTCACTGTCACTGAGTCAGTATTTACTGAACATTTACTAAACCAGGCGCTGTGCTAAGCACAGGACATAAAATAGTATTTCCTTCATGGAGCTTAGAGTTTTGTGGCAGACTCAAAACGAGTGAGCCTTAATCCACAATACAGTATAGAAAGTGCTCAGAAACAGAACACTAAAAGATGTGAGAGAGACAGACAGACAGACAGTGTGTGTAGTAGGTTGGGGAGAGGAGGGACAAGCAGGGAAGGCTCATCAGAATGAGTAGGAAATAAATTTAAGTTGGAAAGCTGAATAGGATTTAGCCAGACAAAGAGACAAACAGAATGTATATGAAAACTCTGAACAGTCAGTACCTGTAGTAATATTTGAGGATAAGAAGGCAAAACAAATCTACCATACATCACACACTTTTCTAAACGGTGTTCATAGCTTAACTCACCTAACTTTCACAACAACCTCATGGGACAAGTATTGTTACTTTTATCACCATTTAGAGATAAGAAAACAGAGGCACAGAGGCTAGTAAATAGGGAGCTAGATTTTAAATGTAGGCAACCTGGTCCCAGAATCCTCTGCTCTTTGCTATACTGTCTCTCCAGAAATCCCAGACAACCAAAGGTGGGCAGCCACTGAAAATCATTCCACGTGGCTGGAGCACAGAATGCTTTCCACTCTTACTATCCAACAAGAAAGAATCTAGTATCAGTCATTTATCCTCGTTGACTAATCATGCTTGAATCTGAGTGACAAGCTGCATTGCTTATGTGGTCTTTCACTAGTTATGTGACCAGCTTTTCACCTTAAGTGTCAACTGCAGGGCTCCGCTGTGGTACAGAATGTCGACAGTAGGGAAGGCTGTGTGTGTCAGGGGCTGGGAGGCGGGTGCAGGAACTCTCTGTACTTTCCGCTCAATTTTGGTGTGAACCTAAAACTAGTTTTAAAAATTAAGCTTATTAATAAAAAATGAAATGATCATGATTCCAGCTTTAAAGAAAAAAAAAGAAAAAAAAAAAAAGCCTCCTTTGTCCCCATTAAAGGAATTTCAAATACTAAAAGGCAGATAAAGAGAAAAATGAAGGTAAATTTAAACTGCTCCTTAAGCCAACGCTGAAATTAAAATTAGACACTTTGAGTATGAAAGCTATGTCTAGCCTTGGTATGGCCTGAGTGGCAGTTCAAGTACGATCAGCCCTACAGGAACGTGTGTTCCATTACTATCATTTCCTTACAAGTTTCGCGGTCCACCCCATACTCCAGGGAGACAGCTGCCTGCTGCAGCCTGGGTCACCCTCCTCCTCCACTCCTTGCAGAGTGCGTCACTCCTTCATTTGCTCCAGTTCTCTCTGTACTCCTGTACTTCAGGACTCCAAGATGCACACTGCCTGTTTTCCAGAACGTACAGCAACACTTTAATATTAAATAGAATGGTGGTAGGCTAACCTCATCTTCCTTATATCCTCCATCATATTTCTAGGCTTTTAGTCATGGTAACTATATGTATGAGTTGTGGAATTATTGCTGTGATATAACTATGAGAGAGCACAGCAGGATCTTTAGAAAAAATTATAGATATTTAGATTAATGAAGGTAAACACAGGAATGACTAGGCAATGTAGTCTAAGTCCAAAAAAGCTAGCTGGTTACTTCATAATATTTTGACATAGAACTATGACGAGTCTTAAAAACTAAATATTTAATTGTATAAGCTAGTCACCTTAAAATGTTCCAAGTGCCTCCAATGCATCGAAACATTGAAAACGTTCCCTTCCATCCCTGAGAGAGCCTATAGTTCTAGAATAATCTAATAATCACTCCCTTTGCTCAACTCCTGTAGCAATTTTATGCATACCATCTATTTAGTTGATAGCATTCACTTTCTGATATTGGTATTGGCATTCACGCCTTACTTTTCATAACTAGATCTTAAGTCTTTATCTTTTATTCCTTGTACTTGACTTCTACCCCTTCCAATGCCTAAGGTGTCTTGCACTTGGCAGACCCTAACGAATCTTTCTTGACTACATTTACCATGATTAGATCCTTTTTGTCACAGAAGAAAATGTTATTGGTCTGATTTTGATTTCATTAAATTTATTTATAATTTATTTTCTTAAGTATTTTTTTCTGCAGATTACAACTCTTTAGTAACCAACCACATATGGGTATCAAATATCCTGTGTATCAAAGTCATAGTTGATTAGAACGTACTGTTTAGAGGGATCTTTCCTCCCTTTAAATAATGACAGAGGCCTCATTTGCCTTTGTGCAAATCTCAAATACTCTTGACGTATTCCAGAAAGTATTGAAAACAATAACGAAAAGTAACAGTGGCAGCCACTGAAGACTAGCGTCTCCCAGACTGGGACTGGACTCACGTCTGCCACCACCTTAAAGCAAAAGAGAGACTGACCGCATCTCTTTCTGCTTTGAGTTCCCACCTGAGTGGTAGCAGGTCTATTAATCTTGTGGCCACAGAAATAATTTTAGCTGTTTGGCAGCAGATGCTGGGAAATGAGAGAAGAAACAGATTATCAAGTCTTTAAATTTTCGCTATTTTAAAAGAATCCTGTGAATGCAGACCTCAAATTCACATTCTGCAAACATTTCGGATCTTCCTCCAGAAAACTAATTTTTCCAGGGAAGTTCAGTCACTTACCCTGCAGTTCTCCACTCCGACTGTAGAGCTCCCTTCTCTGCTCTCGCAAATAGGCGCTCATACTGATGGCATGGGAGGACGATTCGAACCTGCAGTGAAACGCAGCGTGAACAAATGGTTAGGCAGTACCCACACGGGCGGAGTGTCTAGCTGTGTATTCCAAAGTATTCTAAAGTTCCATGACCTAGACATTCTGGCTATGCCACAACAGGGCCAGGACGGGC
>NW_006434839.1:6671158-6754358 GCF_000325575.1 Pteropus alecto
GCTCTTCCACAAAAGTATTCGTATCTTTGGCCCATTTTCCATTTTGACTGGTACAAGTCTGATCTGTCACAACTTTCTTTTATCTCCAGATCCTTTGCCAGGATCCCTACGCACACATCAACAAAAGTAACTTATAGTCATTCTAATTTTCCTACTATCCAGCTCAACAGCCATTAGTGACTGTCAGCTGTCACCACAGAAATCCTGGCTCCTCAAAGCAGACACCTTGTCTTTCTAACTCCTCCAGATAGAGGACTAGTACAAAAGGCATGCTAGAAACACTGCTGACTAACTGCACCAAAGAGGCAAGGCATTTATGGTCTCTAATTAAAAGTCCTAAAAATAATAGTTTGTAAAGAGCTGCCAGGGTTTTGACTGGCCACCTGCCACATAAAATGCTCTCAAATATACCAAGCTATAGAATGTTTAGTCATATCTACCCAGAAATTGTTTCAGAGGTCAGAAACATGGGGGAAGTTTCGCGATCTAGAAAGGGTCTCTAAAAACTAAACTAATAAAAGCAAAAACAAATCACAGTCTTAAGAGAAACTTGTAGGTTTAAAAAAAAGTTAAAAGTATAATTATATCAAACAGTAAATCCTGTGATGTGCTAAGACATTCCATTTCAAACCTGAGATCGTCAAAGTCAGAATAACAGGCCAACAGGAGAAATCCTTCTAAAATTCCTTCCACTAAGGGGTAAACAGCAACATAATGAAAGAACAACAGTGATGATGGAACAGGTCTCTGGCAACAAAAAAGGAACGCCATCGTTTTCTTAACTGTGCCTTCTTTATCCATTCTTTGACAAGGAAGATGAATAATAAGATGAATGTCAGTCTGAGGGATACACTGGGTTACTTGATCCCTTCTCTGCACCCTGCCAAGAACTAAGAGGACACTGCAGCCAAAAGGAAGGCAAAGTATGCGGTACTTAAAGTGCCACCTGCCAGTCAAGTACAGAAAAGAAGCCACTGACCTCCAAAAAGCATGCTGACAGCTATTGATCATAAATGACAAGGGAAAAAAATAAACTCTTGAGCAAAGAATAGAGAGGCACGCATTATACACTAAGAGAGAACTTAAGCACACTTAATTAACCTTGACTAGGGGCAATTAAAGAGAGTCATAAAGTCCTTCATAGATGTGATAAAAACAGATTACAGCTCACCAAAATCTTAATCCTTTATGACCTGATGTATTTTTGCTACTCAGGAATCCTTTTTATGTTTGGAACAAGTCACGATTGATATAACTTTACAGTAAATGAGGCACTAGAGATGATTCAGTCTCACCTCCTTATTTTATGAGCAAAGGCACTGAGGCTCACCGGTTCATTAATGGTATAAACAAGACTTAAAAAGGCAGATCTATAATAATAGCCTAATTCTGTGTGGGTGATGAGTTTTTATTACTATGCAATAATAATAAAAGTATAACAATTAAGTTCATTTATTCATTTTCAACAATTTATGTTTTCCAATACCACAATTTCAGGATTGCCTAAATGTTTGAAAAGGTATATGTGGTCTGAGATTGAAAGTTAGGGGTGATGGCAGAGAACATGAAACCTAAAAACCTATATATCTAGATTTAGATTGTTGGGGTTAGACTGTTGGGGCAAGGTGGTGGGGGGAGGCCTAACAGGCAGCATCTGAGGCAGTCTTAGTGCCTCCATCAACCACCCCTCCTTCCACCATCTTTCTCGCCTGCTGGCACAGCTCCTATTCTCTCTGGGTGTTCTGCTTCCTTGCTCCCTCCTCACTCAGCAATTTTTTTTCCTATGCTCAGGAAAAGTGGCTCGCCCTATAGCTCATGATCTGTCACCAGAGATGAACCCTGACTGGATTAAGACAATCTCATTCATGGTCTGCTTCCCCTCACCAGTGGCTGGCTTAGGAATGGGCATAAAATTCAATTCTAGTTTTCTTGAGGAAAACTTGCAGAAGGGCTTTGTCACTGGCAGGAAAAATTAATGGATAAGTAATAATTATTAATAAAAAAAAAAAAAAGGATCCAAAATGGTATAGCCACTTTGGAAGACAGCTGGGTGGTGTCTTACAAAATTAAACATAGTCTTCCCATATGATCCAGTAATCATGCTCCTAGGTATTTATCCAAATGAGTTGAAAGGTACATCTACACAAAAACCTGCATAAGAATGTTGATAACAGCTTTATGGAAGCAACCAAGATGTGTTTCAATAGTTGCACAGAAAAACAAACTGGTAGAGCACACAATGGAATATTATGCAGTGATATTAGGAGATGATCTATCAAGCCACAAAAGACAGGAAGGAACCTCTAGTGCATATTGCTATGTGAAAGAAGTCAATCTGTATGACTTCATATTGTATGATTCCGACCGTAAGACATTCTGGAAAAGGCAAACTAAAGAAACAGTCAAAAGATAGGGGTTCAGGGAGCAGAGAAAAGGAGGAGGAATGAACAAGCAAAGAATGGGATGTTTAAGGCAGTGAAACTATTCTGTATGAGGCTGTAATGGTGGGTATATGACTTTATACATTTCTCAAAACTCATAGAACTGTACAACACAGAGTGTAAACAATGAACTTCAGCTAAGAATGATGTGTGAATATCAGTTCAGCACTTGTAACAAATGCACCACACTCATACGAGATGTTAATAATAGAGGAAACTGTGGGAGCAGGGAATGTAAGGGCACTCTTTGTATTAACTGTTTGGTTTTCCTAAAACTGTTATAAAAAATAAAGCATACTAATTAAAATAAAAGATTTTCAGGAAGACTCACACCCTATTTTCCTTGGCATCACCACTTTATTGGCGTGGAAATGAAGCAGCGCAATGAAAAGGGCTTGATCTCTGTTGATACTCTCTCTACTGGTGAATTAAGGAACCATCTACATTCACCTTACTGTGTGAGATGATAACTGTCCTGTGGTTCATTTGGGGTTCTATGTTACTTGCAGACTAAAGCATTTTTACTGACACTGCATCTAACCTCTGAATAAAACTGTGTGTGTTGGGGGTGGTGGGGGGGCGGGGGTGAGGAACATCCTGTTCAATAAACAGAATCAATTTTATTCCACTGTGGGCATAGCAAATCTCTTCTCTAGACCACAAGATAAATGAACTGTTGAAACTTCCTTAATGATTAAGAATTCTATGAATCCATGATTAAAAGAGAAAAAAAAATCTCCAAAGTGAATCAATAAAAGCCTCAAACTACTCAAAAAACTATGATGATACTTCTGCAGTCACTTTACATGCTTAGATTTACATTTTTTAAATATCCATTAACTTCTAAAAGAACACATAGATCTGTCAAGATTTCAATCCTGATTCTAACACTTGCTAGCTATGTAAACTTATATAATTTACTGAACCTCTCTTTTGCCTCAATTTTTTTTTTTACATGCAAAAGAGGATCAAAAATAGAACTCATACCTATTGGGTCTTAATGAGTAAATGAGATAATCCATGAAAATGGCTTAATGCCTCAGCTAGTACTTAGTAAGGGCTCAGTAAGCATTAATCAGAACTCCAGCTGCTAAAATTTGATGTAATCTGAATTACGTATAATTGAGATTATTTTGAGGAATTTATCTACAATAGTGCCTGATACATAGTTAGCACTCAGCTGTAGCTATTATTGTTGTTGTTATTATTAAAGTTAATAATAACATTAACTGTTAGCTGTTACCAAGTGATACACACTTAGGATACATGGCCTAGTGGGGTTAGTAATTAGAAAAAAAATTTTCCAGATTGTTCCTTTATTTAATCAAATAAAACCCAATACTACGTAGCCTGAGAGATTTACATAACTTTATTAACAAAGGTTGTTTCTTGACACTTGGGGTTTTTCAAATACTGAAATACTACATTTCCTTTCATTTCATATAAATTCCCCAGATACAACTGGAGAGTTTCATTTCCCTTCATTACATATAAAATTCTCTAGAAACAAATTCCCACAATTTTTTTAAAAAGTTCTAGATAGTCCAGTAACCATATTCCAAAATAGCCACTTCCCCTGGTAGAAAACAAAAGTACAAAAACCTGAATATATATTCACTTCCTATAAATTATTTCAAATCAACTTTAACTGGGTGAAGTAATGGCCATCAATAAAGCAGAAAGTCATCCCACATGGATCTAACACTTTTGACACCTGCCTTCTTACCAACAGGGATACTTACTTGAAAAGAGAATTTTTTGGCCTTTGAGGTTTCTTCTTGGCAAAAAAGGCTGCAAACTCTCGTCCAGTGCTGGCATAACTCAGTTGAGCTGACGGTTCAGAGGCCGTTCGAGTATTTTTCATATCCAAGTACTCAGTCAACAGCATCTGTACAATCAGATAAGCAGTTTAATACACACATTTACGATGTGCTATTAGGAGAAGCAATTTTAAACCACAAAAACCTAATTCTAAAACCTTATCCTTCCTTGACATGCAGAAGTATATTAACCTGGCTATTCATATTCCTAGTGGTAGATCTGAGGAAAGATTCATTATAGCCAGAAAGTCATCTATTTTCTGCCTAGGAACGGGGTGTGGTGTGCATTTGAATATGGAAGAGAACATTTTTATTAGGGGTCTACTACGTGTCAGGCACTATGCTGAGTTAATATTCTCCTTGAGCCATAATTTAATCCTCATTATTTCAAATTACACCAGCATCAGCCGCAATGCCAAAATATTTACTGATGGCTTACTAGGTTGCAGGGAAGGAGCAAATCCATTTAGATGTATTATCTCTATCGTATAAATTCTCGGATTATAGAAAAGGAAATGAGGCCCAGGAGAAGGTTCAGGGGTTGTGGAGTGCACTCCAGGCACTGGCCCCGGGCCCATGCCCTCACACTTCCTCTAACAGCACAGTGGCAAGTGCTCTAACCAACCGCTCAGAGGATTCCTAGGCCACAGCCCTGCAAATAATTTCTAGGGCCAGTACTGACCTTAAGAGCTTAGAAACAACAAAACAGCTTTTTTTTTTTTTTTTTTTTAAGATAACTATTGCCAGCAGGTCCTGCTTATAAAATCAATCCACATTAGAGCTTCGGGAGGTGTAGGCCTGGGCTAGAATCAACTGTTATCTGTGTATTTTCAAATCCAGTGTTCTACAAAGTTCCCAATATTATGAAAGAAAATAGCAGGTCTGTAATAGAAATCATCATGGTTCCTAAGAGTACCTAACCTGCAACTAAAGTATATTAATTCATTTCCATAATCACTCACATTAAAAATTCTTAAGATACCCAAGTGGTATGGTACATATATGCAAGCAATTCTACCCAAGACTGAAATAAAAGCTTTTTCAAGACTCAAGGTCCATGCAATTATTCATTCATGTCTGTATATATTCATTCATTCATTCAATGCAAGTTTGAAGACCATATTAAGCATTTTCATCAAAAAAACATTTATAAAGCACCCTGTAAACATAATGCTGACCCCATGTAAGTTTTAAAGCAATTATGTCCTAATATGAGCACGTACACACTACTGAGCACTTAACAAATATCAGATATTTTAAAAACATAATGTTCCTCAATCCTGAAATCTATGAAGTAGGAGTTACTATCTGCATTTTAGAGATTAAGAAACTGAGAATTAGTGGTATATAGAAAGTAGCCAACATGCATTGGTGGGGACAGGAGTTAATAGGAAATCTTTGTATGTTCCCCTCAATTTTCCTGTGAATCTTAAACTGCTCTTAAAAAAAAATAAAATAAAGTCTTACTTAAAAAAAACAAAAGAAGCATAACAGGCCAGGATTTCGACCCAGGTTTAGTTGAGTCCAGAACCTGTGTTCTTCCCCCATGACACTCTATTCTTACTAAGAGCATAAAAACTGCCAATGAGAATGGCAGTAAATAGACTTTAATACATCTGCCCAAACTGCTCGATCATCAGGGAGAGACTGAATTCGGTCTCTACTTTAGCAACTCAACTGAGGAACTCAATTTGTATATTTTTCACTGATGCTAATAAAGTTGGCAGGCTTCTGTAATCAAAAGCAGGTTAGTAAACAAGAACAGAAATATCAAATTGATATAACATAGAAATATGTCTATAAATGCACTTCTTTCACTGGTTTTAACACCAAAATGACAGAGATAGTTCTACCAAAGCATGAAGATACACTAAACCAAGTAATTCTTCTGAGGTACTTACCTGTCTTCCTCATAATTCAATGACTGGCCTTGTACAATAAAATATTGTCTGGCAAAGGCTTAACTAACCAGCATCCTTAAAACCCTGGTATTTAAGATCATTGTTCTTTTTCTCCACATCAACAAAGCCTCCTCAATTACTACCTTTCGGCATTGTTATTCTATTTCTATCCACTGGCTTCTCCCTTTCTATCTTCAAACATGTGCTATTTCTACCTCTCAACAAAATACCTTGCTTCGGTCCTCACGATCTATCTATAATCTTATTTCCCTTTTGTCTTTAGGTTCCAAACTTCAAAACGCAGCCTTCATACATATTATTTCCTTTACCATGATGTAGTTTATTCTGGATTTCTCTCTCAAGCTCCAGTCTCACATCTGTGACTGCTTGACAGTCACATATTTCAATGATGAAAATCAACCCTAAATTCTGAAACCTAAATCCTCTTCCCATAACATCAGTAATTCCTTGTCTTTTTGTTGTTGCTGTTGTTGTTAGTAGTTTCTTATTCTCACTGCTCTTCAGGTTTAAAACTTCAGAACCATCTTTTAATACATTCCCTACCCCTTGTATCCATAAAATAATTGGTCTCCAAGTCTACTAATTATTCTTTCTCAACAATCCATCAGTTTGCCCCTTCCTGTCCATTCTGACAGCCACCGTCTTAGTTCGACTCACACAGCTGTTATTTAATTTCCTGACTCTCATCTCTAGTCCTTCCCATGCGCCGTCGACAGCGTGATCTTCCTAAAGCACTGCTGCTGCCATCACCGTAAGGCCACTCATCTCGTAATGTACAACCATCTCATCTCAGGATGTGTTTCCGACTGTGTCTCACTCTCCTCGCAACCAACCCAACACTCCACTCAAAATCTCCCACTTAGCTCTTCCCTGAACATGCCCGGGCCTTCTCATTTCTAGAATGCCCAACCTAGATTATCCTCTCTCCTAAAATAAAAGTCCTAACAAACCCTCCCAAAAACAGTTCCACTGTTTTCTCTTCAATGACTCCGTCCCAGGCTGCTCTAGGCCAGCCGTCCCCTTTTCAGAACTCCTAAAATACCGGTTTTATACATCATTCAATAAGTACTCGTCAAAACCCACCTGATATGATTAGTTATTATCTGATGAAAAGAAGCCTGACCACCCCCAATTTAAATGCTATAATCCTTAAAACATTATATTTCTTTACTCCTACCACAGAGCCATGCAACATATCAGAGAATCAAAAAAAAAAAAAAGTGACTCACTGAAATTTAAATAGTATGTGGTAAGAAGGCTTGATATATATTATATGCAAATGAGAGACAGTTTTAAAAATAGAATGAGCCCTATAAATGAGTCCTCAGTACAAACATCTTTAATAGAAGTAAAATCAAAAACGGATAAGTGTGATTTTAATCATAAGCTTTAGGTTGTTTATTTCTGTGATGTATTTGCTTCTTTTTCCTAATACTATTTCACCGCCACATGGAAAATACTGCTTGAAAACAGGTAAAGTTTTATTTCAACACCCAAATTGGCAAAAGTGATTTTAAATATCTCAAAAAAAAAAAGCTCCTATTTATAAGATGCTTGAAATCTGAATGAATTAGGCTAAATCTTCTATTACAAAGTCTTGAAACAAATATCAGACATCTGGTATTAAAATACAACCACATAATTTCTTGGTGATTCTATATCATTGTGGATAATGTACTGCATCTTCCAAATTGTCCATGAATATCCTAAGCACTCACCTGTGAGTGCCTGGGAAAAATCACTCAAGATTGGAATTCTGGGGCAAAGGGCATTACACATAATATCAAATATATCCTGCCCATAGAAAATCTGCAGAAGATAACCCTGTGTTCTTGCTGGCTCTAAATTCCTTCACATCTCAGACACTCATTTCTTTTCTAAATACCAGAAATTGCTATTTTTTATTGATCAAGAGTTCAAAAACTAAAAGTCAAAGTTTATGGGTGAGTTTAAGTTTAACTTAAAAGGCAATAATTTGTAAAACCAAAGACAAGAAATATAAAAACACAGTTGGAAAGCATCTGAAACTCTATATATCCCAGTGAGGTCATGATTCACATATTTTTTGAACACCTGGTATGCTGGATGGTTCTGTGGTTGAAGCAAAGAAATATAATGCTTTAAAAAACATACAAATTAGGGTGGTCAGGCATCTCCTGATATAATACTTAATTAGCAGTTGCTAAGATGCTAGTCCAAAATTTCATGATGTACAAAAGCAGGGCCACAATTTTGAGATTTATAACTTGATATAACATTGGTGACATCACTCATTTACCATTTAATCCTCTTTGACACATTACCTGTGTCTGCTTGTGTTTATACACAGAGATTTCTAAAAATAAATATGGAGATTTCCAGCTTAAAATTGACACGTCCCCTTTCTTCAGCTTCTCTGTTTATCCAGGTAGCGACTCAATGAAACACCAGATGCTTCTAGGTACTTAATGTGGTAGGTAGATCCTTTCTCGAAACTTCCCAGCTTAGAAAATCCTCTCCTCATCTAAGAACTGTTCCGTGGCCAAACTGACCCTGGTAGCCATTTTTACCCTGGAATCTCTCCTCTTGGTGAGAAGCTTTTCCACCAGGTGGACTGCCAGCCCTCAATGAGCCAATAAGATTCACTTTCCCGGGAAGATGTTGGTGGGATACAGTCTCTGCCGGTCAATAAGTGAGGAGATGGAAATTCTTTGGGACAACCACCTTTTACTGTGTGGATAGAAAATCAAAGAAAACCAATCTGCAGAGAGGCAGAATAAAGAATAAACTAGATGGCCAGAGAAAGAGAAATGGACCCACAGGAGAGGAAGTGAAAGGTTGTAAACCTGTTTGTCATGGCTTTATATGTCTCAAATCCAGTTGCTGATACGGTCTTAGATATTCTACCCTGGGTTCCACGATATACATCCTCATAGCCTTTAGTACATTTTCCTTATTTTTCCTTATAACAGCTCAAATAGGTTTTGTTTCTTCACTAACATACCTATGGATAAATGAATAGGTACTAATATGCATTTAGGGACATTTATATCACAAATATGTCTTTGTAGAACCCTGGTATCTCATGACAACAGAAGTAGTGGAAACCGATTCTCCTGACTACTAACTTTAAATGTTCAATGATTTATATCAAAGCTATACTGTATTTGTCCTCATTGATGAATCTGAAAATTAGATTGCTGCTTCTGTTAAGAGTAATAACAAAGTGAAAAATAAATAAATAAATAACACCAAGCTCCCATTACGAACTCAGACTCCATGTCTCTTGGGCAATATCTTGAATGTGCCAGCATCAAATACTGTAATTTTCAATAATTTGTCCTTTTCAAATACAGATGCCCAGGAGTTCCAGGTACAGCAAAGTAGCTTCCAGCGGACTAACCCACATATTGATAATAATTTTAAAAGCTGAAGAAACATATCAAAAATAAGAATTTGAAGGCCCTAGAGAGGAACCAAATTAGGCAGAAACTAGTGGCTGTAATCCCTGAAAAAAGAAAGGAAGCACACAGGTGAGTTCCTCTGGCTTTTTCCCAGAGAGCACTTCCCAGTTTCCATGGTGCAAGGAAGGGTAGAACCCAAGCAGAACTACCGTCTTACTAGACAAAGTTGATAAGGTCTAGGTATGCAGATAGAAGGATGTCAGGGATTTGAGAAATGAAGAGAAGGCGGAAGAGCAAAATCAGTAAAATACACCCCTCAAACCATCACCTTGGTTCCAAAGATCATTACAACAGAGGTCGAAACAACGTACCAATATTTTTTAAATTAGGACCACCACTCAGAATTACTAAAAGTTATCAGATTTCCCCCATAAAGTTGCCAGTAAATGAAATATTAATGACAAAGAAAAAAAAGAAAAGCGTATTTTTTGAATACAGCAGTCTCATTTCCCTAATGTATAAAGGCTAAAATATTCTGCAGTAAAGGAAGCCAAAAGAAAAATAAACAATCATTTTGAAAATAGAATGGTTGCCTAATTATACTCATTGTCAATGGCAATTTTATAATTAACACCATTATTAGCATGGTCTTGTGAACAGTTCTTCAGTGTTGAAAGTGAAACAAACCAAAAAACTTCCAAGAGTACCCATGTACTTTTAGGTCCTGCATCAAATACCTGACCAGCAAAGCCTTGAGCAAAGAGCTCATGCTTAGATTTCTTCCCTCCATCTCAACACGAGAGCTTTTAACAAGGAAAACTCAGTTTTAATAGCTTTTCAAGAGTTTTCTTTTTAATTAAACATATATTTAATGCATAAAATATGCAAGTCATTGTGCTAGATATAAACACAAGATTCGAAAAAAATTCTCTAATATTAAAAAAATGAATTGTGCTATACATAAATAAAAGTTTTTTAATTAATTAAAGCCAACCAATCCTTCCCTCATTTGTATTTACCTAGTAATAGAGACACATGTGAATGAGTGCAATGCAAGGGAGAAAGTGGCAAACATCAGGACAAAGAAACTGCTGTGAATATTTGTAGGACAAGATTGATCCTACTTATGATGAGAACAAAATTTCAAGATCATGACACTATAGGACACATAATCTTAAAATAAAAAAAATTACAGAAGTAACAACACAAAGAAAGAAACAGTGATGGGGAAATTCAGGGCATCATTAGTGAACAGCAAATAGCTCAGGTAACATAAAAATGAAGACTGAGAGGTACCCCTGGAAAGGTGGCAAATGAGCAAATGTATCAATCAGGACCTTTAATGCCAGGTTCAGGTACTGAAATCAAATACAAAATGACAAGGCAATAACGGGTTTTGAATAGGTAAATAAAATGTTGATAAGTATACTTTAATTATCTGCCAGCATATAAAATAACAGATTAGAAGGCGATGGGATTTGAGGCAAAATAAATGATTAAGAAAACTCTATAAAGGGAGGGAGATGAGAAGAGAAAACCTAAGATAGTTCAAGAGAAAAAAAAAAAATTTTAAACTAAAGCAGTGTTAATGAGATTGTACATAAAGGGATACATCAGAGAGTCAGTGCAGAGAAAAAAATAAATTTAACTAGTTATTCTGTGAAAGAAAGGAGAAATAAAAATGGGTGAAAGACTGCACATCTGCAAGACTAAAAACTTGTGATTCCAGGAACACTAATCATGAATGCAGGAAGAACAGATTTGATAGAGACAATAAATTTTAAATTTGGAATATACTCCCTTATGAAGCATACGAGTATTCATATTCATTTGTACCCTCAAATCCATAATTGTAAAAGGGGAAATAATGTTAATGGGATTCCCATGAGTAATAGATTAACTTCTATTAGGACTGTTAAGTATACGCCTATATGGTCTCTGAAGGATACTGTGAGAGTCATATATCTTTGAATATTTGTAATTTGATTTTATTCCATATTTTTTAAAACAGTTTTACAGAGGTATAATTTACACACCACAAAATGCACCCATATAGTGTACAATTCAACAATTTTTAAGGAAATGCATACAGTTGTGTAACCATCACCATAATCATTTTAGAACACTTCTAACATTTCAAAAATTTCCCTTAAGATGTTAGCTGCAGGTTGTTTCATGGAGTCTTTTATCAGATTGAGAAAGTTCTTTTCTAGGACTAGTTTCCTGAAGGTTTTTTTTTGTTTTTAAACCATCAATGGGTGTCAAGTGCACTCCTGTGTACTGAGATGATTATGTGGATTTGGTCCTTTATTAATATGGTATAGTACTTTAATTGATCTTATGACAAATCTCACTTGATGGTACAGAATACAGTTTGTATGTTGATGGATTCGATTTGCTAATATTTTGTTCAAGATTTTTGCATCTATGTTCGTGAGGGATATTGCTCAACAGTTTCCTGTTGTCTTTTACTTTTTCACCAGGGTAGTACTGGACTCACAGGATGTGCTGGGAAGTGTTTCCTCTTTTCTATTTTCTGAAAGAATTTGCAAAGCATTGGTATTATGTCTTTAAAATGTTTGACAGAACATTTTTGTGGCTTATGTATGTGTAGGAGAAATTTTAATTATCTGTTTTAAGACAATTCATATTTGTTTCTTCTTGAATCAGTTTTGGTATTTGTGTCTTTCTAGAAATTTTTCCATTTCATCTAACTTGTCTAATTGGTTAGCATAAAGTTGTCCATAATAATTCCTTTAATCTTTTTAATTTCTGTAGGGTATATAGTGATGTCTTCTTCTTTCATTCTTGATTTTGTTTTTTTGTTTGTTTGTTTTGAGATTTCACTTTTTTAATTAATCAGTTTTTGATCTTTTCAAAAAACATTGGTTTCATTACATTTTTGTTTCTCTGATTTTTTTTTTAATTTCATTTATTTTCACTTTAATCTATCATTTCCTACCTTCTGCTTGCTTTGGGTCTGATTATTTTTCTTCTTCTAACTTTTCAGGTGCAAACTAAGATTGCTGATTTTCCATTTTTCTTCTTACACCAATAGTGTATTTAGAAGTTTGTTGTTTTATTCCAAACATTTGAGAAGTCCAAAATTTCTCCCTGTTGCTTATTTAATTCTGTTGTGCCTAAAGAACATACTTTGTGTGATTTCTATCCTTTTAAATGTATTGAGGCTTACTTGATGGTCTAGTAGATGGTCTATCATAGAGAATATGCTGCTAATGTGAAATGATCTGTATTTTGATGGTGTTTGGTAGAGTATATGCCACTTTCAGCCACGGTGCTAGATAGTGCTGTTCAAGTCTTATATGTTTTCTGTCCAGTTATATTAATTCTTGAAAAAAAGTATTGGAATCTCAAACCATAATTGTTGAATTTTCCACTGTGTTCGATTCTGTCAATCTTTCCTCCATGTATGTTGAGTCCCATAGCATTCTGATGGTTTGTAATTTCTAACCCATTCAGAGTACATAGAAGACAAGAGCCATGCTGGGGGAAGACACAAAAGCGGTCCAGTGTCCAATGGCACATTCCCGACTGCAGTTTCAATGTATTCCCTGACCACTTCACTCAGAGTTCGTTCTACCTATTTATGATACTTTCTTCTTTTTTCTCATCGAAATGACCACAAAGCTCCATGATTATCTGACACCATCAAAAAAACTTCAGCTACTGGCATTATGATTTTACTGTGTCCCGAGACACTTAATGTTTCATCACAATGCAAATGACTCCTTTTTTCATCAGTCTTTCTCAGTCTCAATTCCAATAACCTCTACTCTCTTACTCCTTGACATCCTTTCTCCTTTAGAAATACTCCGCCTCCAAGATCTTCAATTCTGAATTCTCCCCTCTAACCACAATGTTTTATCTCCTCCCAACAAATACATACCTCTCCCTTCAACTTTTGTGCTGAAATTCTGGAAAGATTAGTCTACACATAGGAATCACTTGCAGAACTACTTTAAAATAGAGATTCATGTGCCCAACTGTAAAATGAGAGGGTAATACAGAAATATAAAAAGTCTGTGCTAGAAATCAGTTCAACCACTTATTAGCTATGACCTTGGCAAGTTACTTAATCTCACTAAGCCTATTTCCCTTGACTGTGAAATAAGAGTAATAACAGAAACTTACTTTGTAGAATTAATATGAGAATGAAAATAAATAGCATTTAAATGCATAGCACATAAGTTTATATATATATATTATCTCTGAGAATGAGACTCGGAAATCTGCTGACATTTCTTTGCCTCAAAATCTTGGTTTCTTCATCTTCAAAATAGGAATAATATTATTACCTACCCCATAGATCTACTGTTGGGCTTAAATGAGTTAATGCTGTAAATCACTTAGAATAATGCCTGGTGCGTAACAAGCACCTGTGTTATTAAACATATAAAGTTATTTCCGTATCCTCATCTTTCCATTATCATTCTTCTCCATCTTTCCTCTTCCCTTTCTCTCTTCAACAAAGACCTCAATCACTTAAATTCAGGCTTCTGTTAATATTCATTCTCCAAACTTTTAGAATGTTTTCTTTCACCTCAGTGAGTTTGACTGCCATATTTTCCTTCCTAACATGGTGAATACTCAATATCTTTACTCTTATTCTCTTCCACGTTCTCGTCACATGATTCCCAAATCTCCTTGCATCATCATAATTCCTCCCAAGCTCCAGGTAGGCAGTGCCATTGCCTGCAAGAGTGTCTGGATTTCAAAGGTCAAAATCTGAAGTTAGCTGTGACTCTTCTCAGTCTTATACTCCAAGGCAACTGTCAAATCCCATAGATTTTCTACTACACATCTCATGTCCATTTCCTCTTTCAAATATTTTTATTCCTACACTCATCCCTCTAAATCTGTTCCTCATTATCTTTCACATAGCTTCTTACGACAATCTCTCAATCTTCTCATGACAATCTATCCCAGAACCTGTTACCAGATTAAGCTCACTAATGCACAGTTAAACATCATCGATCCTCTGCTCGAACCCTTCAATGGCTTCCTCCTAGCCTGCAAAACAAGCCTCTGTCTCCTTACTGATATTCAGTACCTTCCGCAGCTCCAATTGACTTCTGGAACCTTAGTTCCTATTTGTTGTTTTTAAAATAATTACCTTTTGGTTAAACTAGATTATTTCCTATTCCCTAAATAAGTCCCAAGGATTTTTGTCATATCTGAGTTTATCCTTTTCTCCCCAGCTTGTAATTACCTCTTCCATCTGTCAAAAGTGGGGAATGAGATCGAGAAATGAATTTAAGTATAATTCGACTGATTTTAAAGAACTACATGTGCTCCATTCGAATGTTACAAATCAGAGTCCACGTGCCCAGAGAAAACACCAAGCCCATGCACGAGGAGGCGGAGGCAGGCGTTACGTCTGCAAAGTTTCATCTTCTCACAGGGGTATTATCACTATCTTCTGCTGAAAGTTCTCTTTGCAAGGTCTTTTAGGTCACTGAACCTTTGTCTTATGATAACAACTAGCTGCCTCCATCTTCACAACAGAGTTCAATGTGTAACAAGGGTTGCTGGGGAGGACAGACCTTTCTTATCCTCCTTACTGTCTGAAGGTCTATCTCCCACCAGTAGGCTGACACCTAAATTCAAACTATCAGACAACCAATAGATCTCTCTCCAAAAGATGCTGGTTTTTTTTTCCTGTTTTTCACATCCTCAATGCACATCAACACCAGATATTAATAATTCATATCTCATATAATATGAGCAAGGGGGGGCATATTTGTGAAAATTGTAAAAATAAAAATGCTGATTGATCTAGCTCATATTTTACCATTATATGTGTAAATATATGTATATATATACATATATCTGTTCATATTTATTTGTGTATACACACACACACAACATGAACAAACATGAATGAGCATGTTGTGTGATCAAGTCATGGTCCCTACGATCCGTCTTAACTGTTAACTATGATGTCTCATTCTCATTAAAACCTACACGGCAGCTTGTATCTCTCAAGGATTTTATCTTGTAGGTATCTATCTGCCTTCTCTCCTGCCTCTCAGTTCAGGCCATGCCTTTTCTTCGTGTCTTCTGTTAACATCTAACACAGTGTCTTGAACAAAGTAGATGCTCCCTAGTAGGTTACCTAAATTGAAAGTACGATGCTCCAAAGGGCAGCCACTTATTGATGTTTCACAGTCACACATGAGCTTCTCGGAGTAGAACTGCAACACTCATGGTGAAAAATCAAAGCTTTTTGAGGTACATTAATTTACTCACATCACAGGGATACCATTTATTAAATGTCTGCTCCAATGAGATAAGTGCCACCCTAATGACCTGAAAGAGTTAATGCATCTTGGAAAAGACCCAAATTGCTCTCTGGAGATAGTTTATTCAATTAAGTGGCTACAACTCAGAATTTTCAATTAGCAGTTCAGTTACTAAAGACGCCTTCATGTTGGTTATCTGGAATCTGTGAGTACTGACACACCTATAAAAAATATCTGCTTATGGATCATTCAAAACGGAATCTGCACCTTTTATTCCAATTAACATTTATTTTGTACCTACTGAGTGGCAGGTACTGTGTTAAGTACATTTAGGATGGGAAGGAAAGCTGGGAGATAAGAGGTTTGGAGGCACTGAGGATAGAAAGCACAGGGATACCGAGACAAAGTGGCTCCTTTCTTTAGGGAATCCACGACGAAGCTCTCAATGGAATCCATTTAAGGCTCTTCAGAATCTGGTTTCAGTCTATCTAATCACATCTTATACTCTTTTGTATAAATCATGTATATAGAAAATTCAGTAAGGTACTCATTGCTATGAATACATGCATATTATCCCTATCTAGAATGATCTTCCCACATGCCTAAATCCTAGCCTTCCTTAAAGAACCAGTCAGCTCCTACCACATACACAAAATCTTCTGTGACCAATTTATCTAAAGCCATCCTTTAAATTCCTGTAGGACCGACAGATGGTTATCAAGACTTGGTAATTAATCATATACCACTGTATATTTAACTTCTCCTGTATGTTTCTCTTAAACTTCCAACATGACTTGACAAAAAAGCACCTTGTCCAACATGTCCCCGTATTACCACAAATTCACCTCACACTGAAATACCTTAACTAAAATCCCTTATAACTGAAGGAGTAACTTCTAGACTTCATCCACTTTTAAATATGTAAAAGATTTTGTCTACGACATAAGCAAAATTATTCTATCCAAGGGTGATGTATGTATACATACATATATTGTGTATATATATATATGTGTGTATGTTCACAGCTTGGTTAAATAAAAAGTAATCCTATTTTATCAGTTCCGTTACCAAAAAAATCCAATTCTATTATAAGTCTGTGATGATTACTCACTATTTCTACTGAAATGGTATATATTAATTCAAAATGTGGGATTAAACTAACTTATACATTTAAGGTTCGCCTATTCTATAAAAGGTTAACCAATTAACGGCACTACTGGTGTATGTACATTTATAGAAAATATAGAAACTCTAGAGTCCAAAAATGGAAAACTACTTACTGATATTTCTGACATAAATTTAATTCCTTTAGATGAGTTTTCTTATTTAACTTAACTTTTCCCCGAATACTTCATTTTGATCTTTTATTTAAAAGCAATATATGCTCATAAAAATTTCAAACAGTACAGAAACATGTAAAGATTCGAGTATTCTTTGATAGTACTGTTATATGAAATATATTTTATTGATTTGTCTTTGTTGCTACTTCGTTTCATTATTTCCTCTTGTCACTCCTCTAAATGCCAGTAAACACAGAGCTATGCAGAGTGCCTACGAAATACATCATACGCCTCCATCAGAGGGTCCGATTATACTATCAGCAAGTGGAAAAACCCTGCCAGACTGGCCACATATGGTCCAATAGGATCCTCTGGCTATTTACCCCCCATTTTTCATACAGCATACCACAATTTGTTAATTTGTGACAATCTACCCCGACCCGCTCCAACATATTTAACTCCTCCCTTCTGCCCCCACGACCCAAGGGAAATGTCTGAATAGCTGAAATGTCTAGGAGTTTAGAAAGAAGTTGCATACCTGAATCATTTCTTTCTCCGAAATCTGTATCTTTTAATTTTAACTCTCAAAACGACTACTACATCCAGCAGAGAGACGCGATAAAGTGCGATGCGGTAGGATGGTTAACCTGACTCCTCACCAAGTGAGAGTAAATGTTTGTAAACATAACTTCAGGACATGAGAGGGAGGGGAAACTGAGCCACATTCTCCCAGTTATGGAAATTGACACAGAGCCACCTATTATCCTTGACCCTAATCTACCCCTCAGTAACAAGCTCACGCCATGAAGCAAGTCACAGAAAAGAAAAAGACAGCATGCTAAATACCAACCGTGTTAACTCCGAAGCGATACAGTACAATTCGTGTACCTCTTGTTCTCTGCTAATTGCTTAAGAGAGCCTGCTCTGGAGAAGACAGCAACAGTAGCCGGGCCCCAGACTTCTTTAAATGCCAGCTCTTAATAACAAACTCCAAAAAGGTCTTAATTGCATTTACCAGGAGCTCATGAACTTTAAAAGTTGTTAATCAGATTTCCATGTAAATGGAATGACGATTAAAGGTTAAGTACAGGTTTCTAAAATTTCAGAAATTGAGAATATATTGCCCTTCATGTGGGGAGGTGGAGGTGGGGGGGACTCTATCAGCCTTGACAGGAACTAAACATCTTAATTAAAGATGCAGAAGTACCATGCTTATTTTTACATGAAGTTCTATTTTCAAATGTCAAAGTTAATCATGCACTTGACTAAAGATGTGCAGTAGTCACTCTGCCAGAGAAGAAATCCCTTAGTATTCTTTTCTGAGACAGCATCTGCAGGTATCCAAAAGTTTCTCTGGTGTCCCCTCAGACCTGATACCTGCCTACGCTGCTCAGAAACCTGAGACTCACGGTGAAATGCCTTCTACAGAGAGATCTTAATTGCTCTCCATCTGAGGAGTAATCTAAAGCCACACGTCTTCAATCAAGTCTGCTTCATATTTATGTGGCTCAGGAGAAACACGAGGTGCTTCCGCCATAAATTTGCTGCACCTGTGTCCCTGGAGTGACATGTTGACAAATGAACATGACATCTCCTCAAACTCCAATAAGAATTTATGATTCTTTGAAAGAATATATTTGATCAATTATAGTGTCATCACAGTTGAAAAGCAAAACCATGTCTTTGGAGTGCACTTCACAGAATTTGCGAGTGCTTGTATTCTGCAGTATGATAAATGACAGATCCCAAACCTCAGAGTCAGGTCCTCATTCTGGCTTTAATACTCAATCTCAGATTCTCCAGCTTAAGAGGAGCTAGGTACCACCACCCACTACTAAGCACAACGACGACCAAGAAGAACAGCTGTGTAGTGCTCTAGACAAAATAACTGCAGAACTCAAAATTGGAAAATATTTGGAGTGTAATATCTAGCCAGTAAAAATAAATTATTCTTTAAGTTAAGAATGCACTTATGGGAGAAAAAAATAATTCCTTCTACAATCCAATTATTTGTCTATTTTTGTTTCTGATTATGCTTTTAATTCTTTTTTATTTTTGTTCCTTCTAAATGTCTGAGAAAGGTTTGGTGTTTGCTCAATACAAAGTACCTACAGCACACTTTTTTAAAGCACGGGTTTTCAGTGTTCCTACCAAAGCCACAGCTACTACTAAATTATTTCTAGTAATTGTATGATCCGAATCCAATTTTACTATAGAACCAAAGCTTCTGTGTTAAAGAAATCCATAAGTGAAAAAGTAATACAACATAATGGGTTAGCCAACTTAAGGTGGGAAGCAGGGAAAGAAAGAAGTTTTAAATGGTTCTTTTTGGAAAATACCTCTGCCAAATTTATGAGGTCCTTTTATTTAGCAATATCTGTGACTGCCTCTCAAGAACTGGCACGACAATGGGACATATCAACTTGAAACTAGAATAGGAGCTCGCTCTTCCTGAAGATAAAGTTTCAGAGTTTTACACTGGGTCAATCCACTGTGTGTCAATAAGGCTTTTAATAAGCAATCTGAATGAGAAAATGATGCCACTCAGCGTGACAAGCTCTAGGCTACAGGGAGATGGGCGTGCTCAGCTCAGCGCTTGCTTCTTATTCCTGCCCCAGAGTGACCCACAGGACACAGTTAAGGCAGATGATCAGGAGTTCTGAGATTAGTCTGTGAGACAGAATTTCTCAGTAGAAAAGTGTCTCATTCTCCTTTGTATTTCTCCAAAGAAGCTTACACTGTGTTTTACTGTGTGTGTGTGTGTGTGTCTGTGTGTGCACACACGCACAATCAATCCCATCTGAGTAAATGGCTTTTATGCAGATGAAATCCATAAGGCATTTAGTATCCTGTTCTCCTCAAGTAGGTTTACCCAATAAGATAATCAGTACAAAGCTTCAGTAAAGACAGAACACAAAATTCCCAGAAACTGGTCTTTGAAAACAACCTTCTGTCAACCATTATCCAACCACCACAATATCCGCCACAGGCCACTAATCAGACTGACCTCTCCAGGGTGTCACAAAATCAAACAAGTGTGTCTGTCTCAAAATCATTCCAATATCTGTGCCTTTATCCATAGAGTCCTACTAACTTGAAAAATCATCTCATTGTCCTCTGCTACCAAATTCAATCACTTTTCAAGGCCCAGTACAAATTCTCACTGGTGTTTCCCTTCATTCAATAAGCATTTAAGAGCACAAGGCACTGTGCTGGGCCCTGCACACATACAGATGCATAGGACAGTTTACGCCCTGAAGGAGCTAAGCATTGCTCAGTGGTCTTCCATTCCTTTGTACCACAGCATTTAGTTTCTCTTTGGCTTACACAAATAACGCTGCAAATAAAACTAAATATTATAAACATTGCACCAAAAGTGTACATTCAAAAGCAGCACTGGAGTAGAGATTTCAGCCACTGACATGGCTCCCAGCTCTGTTCTCATACAGTCTTTGGCCTGTTCTCAGTAATTTCCTTTATTAAACAGTATTTATAAGTGTCTTTTACGTGGGAGGCACTACCTAAGTACCTTAATTTGTCATTCAGCCACTATGTGGAGTGACCTAGTTCTTCAAATCACCTATCGTGTCCTTTATCCTGGGCAATATGATACCTGACTGCATTCTGCTGGCAGCTGGAGCCCAACAGCAACCTCTGAGAACTCGGGAAGGCACAGCTACCATCAGGTACAAGGTGATTCTCTGCACCGCTCATAGAAGCTTGTGGACCTCAATCTAT
Organism: Pteropus alecto; assembly: GCF_000325575.1. Classification (NCBI taxonomy): domain Eukaryota; kingdom Metazoa; phylum Chordata; class Mammalia; order Chiroptera; family Pteropodidae; genus Pteropus; species Pteropus alecto. Next base: position 6,692,006 of record NW_006434839.1, read on the forward strand.
GTCATCTCCCAAATTTTCTCACACGAGACATTGGTTAGATAGTAGAGAATCCAGTTTTTTATTATTATCCATTCTACCTGGGTAGCTGCATCTGAAGTTTCTTTCCCTTCTGAAGGTGTTCAATGATACAGTCGCATGAATATAAATTATGATGATGTACTCTAGAAAGGCGACAGAACTTATAATTCCTGCGAGTGATGTACTTATGCAGTGCAGATATAATAATTAGTACCTATTTTGTTGGCCTTGGTACAGCTATTTTTTCTTCTGGACCCATGAAGCCATTATCTAAACATTTTCTAGCCACACCAACCCCTCTAGAATCTGGTGACTCATATAAATTACAGCGATTCCAGAATTCACTTACAATAACTTGCAAGCAGAAATTAGAACTGTTAATGACAATGTATAGGCTGGGATACAGTTGCTTTCATTTTCTCTGCATTTTCTTTCAACTGAAAAACATGTATTTACCTTTAAACAACAACTTCCATGGAGAAAGGCAAAACACAGCTAGATTGAATACAAAATGTAGCATAGCAACCAAAGACATTCCGGTTTAGCCCAACGTGGAAGGAAACAGGCTGCTCGCATAATTAATTTTTTATAATTTATATTCTCAGAGCATAAGGCTATTATAATCAATAATCTTCAAATTAATAAATATCATAGGTAAATAATATTTTTATAATTTGGGACATGAAGAGGGAAGTAGCTGCACTGCTTACGTTTTATGGAATTGTTTCTCTTATTGCTTGAAACACTGCTAGGACTATAGGTAATCATTCAATTTTTAAATCAAAATAGTAGTAAATTAAAACCCATAAATCTATAACATGCTAATTATACATATTAACATGCAGTTTTCAGTGAGTACTTTTCTATCTGGACAATCACTAGCTCACCCGCGCGCGCGCGTGTGTGTGTGTGTGCAATCACATTACTTGAATTTTTGGATTCATCAACTCTGAAACACCTTTCAAAGAAACCTAGAACTCTCCATAATAAAAAAGGTCCTAAACGTAACTTTAGAAAATACCTTTTTTCCCTCATGTGTCAGTCAAGATACGCTAACTAAAAATCAATAATAGACATCTAGATGGTAGTATTCCTGAGCTTGATGAGCTGAAAGTTGAGTCAAAGATGAGTTGAAAGTTGGCAAGATAATAATTCTATTAAATAATAATTCATATTGCTCTATTTTTAGCTGGGAGGAAATTTTATATTTTGTAACCTTCAGCTCAACAATGAACCAAAGCGAATCCTCTTAAAGAAGGAAGATACCGTTGGAGAATTAAAAATATAATATAAAACACTAATACAAAATATAAAACTAAAGAGTTATTTCAGTATGGAAGAAAATTTTTTTTAGAAATGAATGAAAGAAAACATCTCCAAATCTGGGAAATGAATATTTAATGTTTTCAGTCCAGTTACATGTGAATACAGGTAAAAATGTAATAGTAGCCTGTCTTTAGTTTTCTTTAATATCGACATTTAAAAGCAGCCTGAAACACGCAATTTAGGACTTAATCATATATTGTCTTGAAATGTCAGTTGCTTTAACAATATGTTTGATCTCAGCTAAGATGCACCTAAGAACGAGCATGGTCTTACACTTTCTCTTCATCTCCTGCACAGAGGCTGCTCAATTCCAACATGAATAAAACACTTTTTATATAGAAAGAAATCATCCTGCTTTCAAAATAAAGTTGTGCATTTAACATTTAACATATTATTCTTAATTGTGTCAGAGTTGTATATTCTAAAGAAAATTTTCTAAAGCAAAAAAAAAGTTTGCTAAAGCAACTAATTAACCAAGAGATGATAAGTATATAGAATATTCTCTTTAATACATGTTTAAAAGGTTACTAACTTATATGTTCATAATTACTTTCCTTGGAAAGTCTTGTTAAAATAGGCACAACAGAAAAAAAATTAAGGAGATTCTCTGGATGCTTTATAAATTTAATCACTAATTTCAGAGAAAAGACTTTAATTAAGTGAAAATATAGTGTTTAAAATTTTCAACAGAGTTTTAATTTTTAAAGGATTAAAAATCTGTATGCTAGTGCTTGCTTTGGCAACATAGATACTAAAATTGGAATCATACAGAGAAGATTGGCATGGCCCCTGCTCCTAGATGACACACAAATTCATGAAAAGAAAAAGAGCAAAGGTCAAAGAAAAGGTAAAGATTTCTTTTGATGACATGCTGATAGCAATATACAAAATGCAATCTCCAACAGCGAGTAAGCCTCAGTGCCCTGTGCTATCAATTATCACTAAGAATTTTTACTATAGAACTTTCTACTATATTCTATGTAGAATCTGGTCAACCAATGTTATTAAAATCATTGAGCCTTATTGTAGGAAGAATATATTTCTGCTTTCATATAAAATGACTTCTATAGCCCGATGTATTATTTATAATTCACAGTGGTTTTTATATTCTTCCAGTCTACTACAGATTTTTCTTAGTGATTTATGTTAGGCTCTTTTAAAGCCTCGTTCATATTTATGGTTTATTCTCCCCCCAGAAAAGGTAACAATCCATTCCATGTATATGTGTCATGATAAATTTACAGACTGACAAAGGGTGGGCACAGGCAGACTTTACATAACAGGGGAAGATTGATGAACAACTGGTGATACCATTGTAAGTTACTTTTCATAAGTAAAAAATACAAAATGGACTATAGAAATAGAAATAACCTCACATGACAGAATTTTAAACAGACATATATTTCAAATGTCCATATACTGCTCATTTGCTCAGGGCAAACACAAAGGTTAGCAGTTCACATTTATAACATTCTGATGGCTAGTCTGTCATTACTGAGAACATGTTCCCACCCTGTACATTGCTTACACTGTCAGTTGCTGTCAACAATCCATAATTGTGGAAATAATACAACCTAGTTAAAAATAACTTTCTTGAGAAAAAAAAAAGGCCTATTACCTAGAATCGATGAGCATTAGCTTTTCTGGACATGTGAAATGGGCAAGAGCTGAAGGCTGGTGGGCTATGGAGACAGCAGTAGCTGCGGAGGGTGTCAAGATGACTCCTGACCCTCCTTTATGCCTGTTTGCTGGCACTGTTCTGCCCCTTCAGTCACCAGCGTTCTCCTCAGACACAACCTTCACTGCTTCTCATCACCGTACATGACACTTGCCTGCATTTTTTAGATTCTCATGGACACATTTTCTCACATTTTAACATAACTAAAATAATTATAACATATCTTTAGAAATAGTTATCAACAGTTGTTTTAAAATACAGTAAGGTACTTTTTCTTTTTTTCCTAATCTTATACTCCTTAGTATCTTAAATCAAGGAAATGAGGTATGTACTCATACTGGGGCCTGTAGGGACGATTTCTAATCTAAGCTTTATTCTTCTTCTCTCCTTTCTTAAATTTACCGTATTTATTTATTGTATGTACATTTATGTGTGTGTTTGATTATTCTGGTCTTTGTTTCTCATGTAACTTCATAGGAAAAACTGGGTTGTTCAACAAATCACAGCACATTGGACCAATTATCAGACCCTTGCCTTTTCTCAATGGTAAGAGAAAAAGGTTTAAAAGCAATGAACAATGAGAATATATTAACATTACTGAATTGTACACTTAAGATGGTATAGTATATGTGTTTGTTACAACAATTAAAAAAAAAAAGTATAATAGCAAGGCACCAACTCTCTGGAATCATCCTGGGACACAGCTCTGTCTTCTCAATTCAAAATCATTGACCTCTTTCCACATCAGTTAGCTATGGGATGCACAGGTCTACCTAGTCAAAACACTAAGCAAGCAGCATGCCGAAGGCCTTACCGAAAAAAATATCATATGTGGGGGTCCATTTCATTCTGTCCTTAGCATGGCTTTTTATTGACGAATAGTCACCATCTCAAATCCCTATAACGCTTTCTCTGACTCAAGGTTTTTAAACGAAATATGTCTGGGGATGAGTGAGAATAAAATATAAAAAACAGGAAAAAAAAGTGAAACATTTTAAATACTATGAATCTATCAAACGAATGAAAGAAAAATTCATTTGTCAAGAATGCAAGAAAGAAAATGTTATCTTAATAAGTAAAATGTTAGTAACTTATCTAAATATTTATATTAATTTGTGTTAAGTGTATTTATTTAAAATCCAAATTTAAAGCCAAAGAAAATAAGATTAAAAGAAGATCTTGCCCTAAGTTACAAGCCAGTAGGAAATCTATGTGTAGAAATGAGAAATAAATACCAGACTTTCCAGTTAAAATGTTAAGATGGTATTTGGCTAGTAGTACCCCACACAATCTCTCCCACATACCCTCTAAAAAACCTATGAGTGCAAAAGACCAAAAATAAATAAAGAGATAGATAGATCGATCGATCAATAGATAAGATAAATAAGAAAAACTCTATGTCCGAACGATCGATCGATCGATAAGATAAATAGGAAAAACTCTATGTCCACACACAATTATTGCCAGAATCTTTACGATATCTTCCACTAAATTCAAGGCTGATGGGACAAGGTCGAAACTTAATGGTTTAACTTCTGTACCAATGGAAAGTGAGTCTGCTCACTTGGAAGTAGGTATAGAAAGCCTTTCCACTCTCCCAACCAAACTGCGCACCACTCACTATTACGCAGATGGTGACCTGAGAAGCACCTTGCCCTTCTGCTTTCCACCCCACGTGAGCACTTCTTTTTCTACATCCATTAGAAACAGCACGTCAAATGAAACCAGTTTGCTAGCAGGTAGGAGAAGACTAGTAGTGGGGCTCTGACAAATAGAATTCTCTTACGTAAAAGACTGTAAATAAGGACAAAAATAATCATGGAAGATGCATTTATGTTTATTTTAACATATCATCTATTCTCTATGTATCAGGGAGTCAAGTAGAAATGGAGGTTGAAGATTCCATCTCCAGGAAATAGATTTGCATTATATGAAACTAGGAACTAAGCAGGCAAGTGTACACATGAAATTCATTTTTAGCAGTAAAACTCAGAAAATGATTTCATTAGCACCCAAATGTTTAAATAACAAGCTAAGAGTCAGTCTTCATATTCCAAAAGCTGGCAAACATTGGGTCTAGGTGAACTTCTCATTTGAAAATGAGTAAACAAGAAAAGCAAAGTGACCAAGAGATTAATTTCAAGAAACTAGAAACAAGAAAATTTCAATAAATTCTGACAACTTCAGTAGCTTTAAAGAACGCACGGCCTCCTCCAACAGTAAAAGAACTCTTTACAAAGAAAAAAGGCTGAAAGGAAAAGATACCAGGATAAGATTAAAAGTGGATAAAGGAAAGATAAGAAGAATTGCAAGGAAAATAAAAATGCTGTAACAAAAGAGAAAGCTTCAATAAAAGCAATAGGTTAATAACTTAAATTCCATAAAGTAAAACCAGAGATGCAAAAAACAAATTTAAGAAATTCTCCCAAACATAGACAGGAAAAAATGACAAAGATTGAAAAGACTGAGAACAGATGATAGATATAAAGATTTGAGAACAGAGATGCAATCCAAGAATTACAGAAACAACTTTAAAAAATATATATGTGTGCACATGGGTGCACCTGTGCATGCATGCACACACACACACATGAATACACGTGCACACACACACACACACACCCTGAAGTATATTTTCTTGCTTTTGAGGGGGAAAATGCCATGAGTAAAACAAGAGGCTACCACATTGGGGGAGGAGATTTTGACAATGAAATGACCCTATCTCGTTAGATTCAATTTGTGATGCAAATTTTTAAGAAAATAGGCCAAATAAGGAACTCATAAAAAGAACAAAAATGAGTATAGCTTTATACTTTCTGCAATACTGTATAAGAGAAGACCATGGAACACTGTCAACAGATGATTAAGGAAAAAGAGTGTGTACAAAAAAAATTCCTCAAACTTTAAAAAGCTCAGAAAACATAACTTGAGAGAGTTCAAAAAGTAAGGACCCAGTGTTTTGGAGGAGTGTGTTGGTTTCCTAGGGCTGCAACAACAGATTACTACAAACAAGGTGTCTTAAAGCAACAAAAATTATTCTCCCACAGCTCTGGAGGCCGGAAGTCTGAAATCGAGATGCTGGCATTACCATGCTCACTCTCAAGGTTCTAGGACAGGGAACTTCCTTGTCTCCTCCTAGTTTGTGGTAGTTGCTTATAGATGCATCACTTCAACCTCTGCCTCCACTGTTACATGGCATACTCTCTGTGTGTCTTTTTTTCTTATAAGGACATTAGTGATTAGATCAGGGCCCACCCTAACACAGCAGGACCTCATCTTAACCCAATTATATCTGCAGACACCTTATTTCCAAATAAGGCCACATTTACAGGTACCGGTTGTTAGGAGTTGAACATACTTTTGGGGGGTACACACGATTCTACCCACAATGTTGTAAGGGAGGGAGGGTTTTCACACATACTCTAGGCCACCAAGGATGAGCAGTAATTAGGATTGAAAGCATAAAAAGTCATGACACGAGAGGATTGGTGGGGTTTGCCAGCCTGAACGTTAGTAACCCCATCGGTTTGAGTACAGTGGGGCACACCGCAGGTCTAGGCAAAGCGTGGCCAGAGAACACTTCCCTGACTTGTGCCTTTCCTCTTCCGCCATCCACCTGCTACCACTTATTTTGACCCACAGTCTAAATATTTTATTTAGACACTTAAGACAATAGCAGTGTTACCTTTTCTATCACTTATTAATAGTGGTTCAACTATTTCAAACACATTTGGGACAACATTTCAGGAGAACTACTAAATAAAAAGTGTATTTCTCTCTCTAAAAGGGAACAGTTACGTAGAGCAACATCACATCTTTTGCCTAGAACTTGAGAAATAATTTTTCACATCTTTTGACACTCATACTGACTGACCTAATCATTAGCTTTTTAAATTAACTCTGCTCTCATCTAGGTCCTATGACTAAGCCTGTTTTAGGTATGCTTAAAAATACTTAGGATATAAACTCAACTATGCTTTAAAAGAAATCAAAAGTAAATAAACATAAGTGAAAGTTAAAAATTATCTCTGAGATGCAGGATTCTGGATGATTTTTAAATTTCATACTTTATTAGTTTTTGCTATTTTCTATATATGCCTATAATGAACACGTAACTACATTTGTAGAATGTAAGCAGAATAAAATGGCTTAAAGAAGGGCCTAGAATTTTGCCTTTCTGATATGATGGCAATTTTATGATTTTTAATGAAGCAAATATGTGGAGAAAGATATCCACTAGAATATGAACACAGTTATTTCTAGGTGCTGGGAACATTATTTCCAAAATTTCTGTAATGAGAATTTCTTAGGAAATAATAATACAAGAAAAAAGGGGGAAAGGGAACTTCCTGGTGGCCTCTGGGGGAAGAACAGAGAATGAACAAGTCTTCATTTCTCACCTGTAAGATCTAGATACTGTAGTTGGGAAATAAGCAAGCAGAAGTCTCTGACTGCCTAAAACAGAAAAGGATCAACACTGATGTTTTCATGCCTCCAAATGCTTTAGAAAATGATATATCTTCTAGAACATAATAGTGCAGAGCCAAAATATATCTGAATATAACAAATGATGAAATACTTAGTTGACTTGGCCAGACTCACTTAAAAATGGAAACATCAGCTGCCAAAGCCATTTGAAAACAATTTTTCCACTTTAGTTCTTGACTCATGGTTAAAAATCCAACATTAAACCTGCCAGAATGTCCCTGTGTCTTCAAAGGGCTAAATAAACATATGGAAATGTAACTGCAGCCTAAGGAGGACAGGTGGCAAATAAAGTGTCCAAAACATGTTTAGAAAGTTATCTTACAAACTGAGGCTGAATTCTAGGCTGATTCTCATCACCAGAACATGAAGTTTACCACCTGACAGTTCGTTACTCTACGTCCTCAAAATAGTGCCAAATCAAGAATATTATCACTACTCATTTGAAAAAAGGAGGGTGGCTGCAGTCCTCTTAGTTCCTGCTGGGTTCAAAATCTAGTCCATGGCTCTACGTTGTCTGGGAGGATGGATCAGTTTAGCTTCTTTTATAAAACACAAAAGAGTAAAATTTTAAAGAGATGAACAAAACCCAAGCTCTGATTTTATTATTCAATTCAATAGAATGAAATTACTTTGTCCAATTACTAAGAGTTTCTAAATGCTCAAGCTCAATTTCTGGACTTAATTTTGTTAAGGCTAAGTAATAGTAAACACATACTTGTGCTGGTTTAGGATCACACCTTGAATAGCACTAATCTAGCCAAGCTAGAAGCAAGCATGTGTTCACTAGCTAATAGTAAGCAAACGAGAGAAGAAGCCATCTTCATTTTACAGACACACCTGCATTAAAAGCTGGGAGTATCCATTCAAAACACCATCCAATCACCAGAGAGAATTTTATAACTTAAAGAATGGAGCAAAAAATACAAAAGCATATCAATCAGTCTTAAACTGAACAAAGTCCCCTTTTAAATGATAAAACAGTTTTATTGACAATTTGTGGTTATAATTGTACTGGGCTGAGGGAAGAAACGGGCTGATCCAGCTTCACTGGTCTCAGGTACAGACAGAGAGAATGCTGATGACAGAGAAAGAATGTGTGATACATTCAAGCTCACAACCAGACAGGAAAAACAGTCACAGTAAGAGTAAGGGCTGTGTCCATAACTTTACTGGAAAGAACAGAGGCCTTCCTTACTAACATTATAAGTGTCCTGGTGAGCTCAATAATCTCTCAGAGTTAAGGAGTCAATACATTTGATATCAACACAGCTCCTGATAAGGCAGTTTGGTATAGGGCAGCGGCTCACAACTACCACTCCACATCAGAATCATCTGGAGAGTATAAAAAACCAAACCAGTGTCCAGGCCTCCAGAGTGGGGGTCTGGGCATAGTAGATTTTTGTTGTTGTTGTTTGCTTGTTTTTAACTCCCTAAGATGACTCTAATGTACAGCCAGAGCAGAAAACCACTGGAGTAGTGAACAAAGCCCAGGCACAAATTAAACTCCTGGGCTCTAAGACTGGCACCAACGATTTTTAGTTGTGTTGCCCTTGACAAGTTACTTCCTATCGCAAAGCCTATTCCACATAATTTTAAGAGAAAGAACGCACACCTTCCTACTTCACAGGGCTTTTGGAACCTCAGATGTGTGTTAACTTAATACATGTTCCAGCAATCCTTTTCAAATACAATATTTACTAAGAGAGGGATTTCAGGGACTCTTATTAAATCTGAAGATCAGAAACCTATGACTGCATATGCACACTTCAGTAGATTCTATAATGAGTTTAGAAAATTTTCAATTTGTCAAGATTTGTTAAAATTTCAGAAATGCTATCTTTTTGAATCAAGAACACAGGTACGAGGAACTTAGCAAACAGTATACATATGATCCAGAAACATGAAAAAAATGTATATATATACATATGAAATATACTCATGCCCATAAAGGTCTACCTAATTCAAAAACATCTGTTCTATTTAAAATAAGAATTTATTATGCAGTTAATCTCTAAGCAAATAGACATGATTAAAAAGAATCCTCAAAGAGTATGAGTTTGAGACCTCTTCCAGTCCTGTGACCTAAAAATACGATCTGTTAAAACCTCTCAATCTATCAGCCCAGACCTCTCTCCTGAACACCTAGAAGCATATGCCCCACTGCCAGCTTAACACCTCATCTCACAGGCACCACAAACTTAGTAAGGCCAAATACAAATGCAAATTCTTCACTCCCTTTTCCAAACCTTAATGTGGCTGCCTCTTTCTCATCATTCAACTTTCTGTGCATAGAAGACAATGCCTCACTTAACCACTCTGAGGGGGCATTTTCCGGCTGACTTTCCTGGAAATATAACTTTAAGAGATAAAGATGAAGCCTCAGGGCCCTTAGGTACTATGCTTGGTTCTGGCCCCTCATAGCTAGGAAGATGGAGGAACTTTTCCTAAAGGCCACTTACACCACTCACTAACAGTCCCCCAAAAAGGCAAGCCAACAGGCGTGCAATTGAATCTGCAGAGCAACAGAGACAAACACTCATCCAGAGCTGGATTCTGCACCCTGGTGCCTCAGCACAGGAAAAGTTATATTGGAGCTTCTGGTATTTCATTTTCCACCACCAGAATGAAGTAACAACAGACTCGAGGGCGACTATTATATACTTCGCGGACCAAGTCCTTACCTACAGGCCTCATTTCTGACTCCATCCAAGGCTACTCAGCTGCTCTCTGGTGAAGAAACCAGAGATGAGCCCACATTCTGCTCTGCACACGGCTAACCAAGACGCCGGTGTGTCTACTGTCCATCTTTCCCCTCGTGCTGGGCCTCTCCCACTGGGATCTCCTAGAAACGCACCCTTCTGCTTCGAACACTACTAACATTTCCTACTCCAGGTCCAGCCTCCACCTCATTTCACGCCCGAGTTCCTGGATAAACGCACCACCTATGGAAGAACATCTTCCGTGAAGACGCTGAGGCGCCACCTCTACAGGGAAGTGAATTTTCTTACGACTCACTCCACGCCTTTCACAGCAACTACAGCCCCTCGCCCCACCACTTTCACAGACATGCTTTTAGTATCACAGATTACATTACTGTTATCATTACACTCTTTGATCAAAGGTGCTCATCCTTATCTTTCACTGGTCAACCTTATCGACCTAGCTACAAGCTTCACATTGACCTGCCATCATCTGAAACTCAAATGGGTTTAAAACCAATTCATCTTCTCTTTATTACAAATAGCATCACCATTTGTGTTCTTTTAGTTACACAAAACTGATTACTCAGTCAGCTTTGATTTACCTCTGTCCTCGATATCCAGCCAATCTTCAAGTCCCTCAAATGCCTTCTCGTTGTAATCAAAATCCATGTACTCCCACCTCCTCCATATTTCACTTCATTAATTCGCCCTTCTCTTCCCCAATCATAAATAAACCCCTCTTTCTCTACAAGGTTCTTTCCTTTAGCTTATAAATACTTCAACACCATCTCCCTCAGGCTCCTCTTGAGCCCTTCCGCTTCCCCTTCCCCTTCCCCTCTAAGCTAAGGAATCCTTCTTCAGTTTCCACAGCATTTCATCAGTGTCCTGTCATTACGCACATCAAGTTATCACAATTCAAGTGTCTGACTGCCCACTAGTAAGGGCTTTTGAAGCAGAGATTTTGACTTTTTCAACTATAAATCTTCAGGATATAATAAATTTACTAAGTGAATAAATTCTCCCTGTACATCTTCTCAAATAACCATTCCTTTCCTTCTATTCTCACTGTGCTTATTCTGTCCCTCCTTATCTCATGCTAGTCTTTCAAAAGGGTCTTTTTAATTGGCCTTGAGTCTTACCCCTTCCAATTCATCATGTAAACTACATCTGGAATCTCCTTTCTAAAACAATAATTTCATAATATCAATTCCAGGGTTAAACATATACACAGGAAAAAAAACAAAACAAAACAAAACAAAAACAAAAACAACAACAACAACAACAACAAAAAACCCAAAAAACGTTCTCCATAGCTTATGGCAAGTCTTGACAGCAGGGTGATCATTAGTAACTGGTAGACCTAAAAGACCGTATGGTCAGAATTTCATTTCACAGCTTTCTAACATTACTCACAAGAAGTGTGCCAGCAGTGCTGTACTCTCCTCCACTCTGCTTAAGGCCTCCCATCTCAGGAATATCCATTAGTGTGTATATTGTGTCTGTACACATGCACACTCACACACATGCACATACAGCACACACGAAGGCTTAGCAATTTTAGCCAGAATTAGCCTCATTGTACCATACACAAGCCCTATCCCTAATGACTGGCTGATTGAAGTCTGTTAGACAATGATAAATGCCTTTGTGAAATATTAGAAATGCTTATTCCATAAACTATAAAATTGAAAATCTTTAGCTGGGATATCTAGACCTTCCAATGACTCAGCCCAAACCTATCTAGAAAGGATTTTCTCCCCTATGTCTTACACGGAGACCCTCTGTGCTAGTCCATTAAGTACTGACCCTCCTCCCACACACCCCTCTACCTTCCTATCTCTACCTTTCTCTGGTACTGCTTCTCCAGTCCTACTGGCTTACTTGTCTGTAAAACCACTCCTATCTTGAAGCATTTTCCAAAAATTCAGTGATCTCTCCTTTCAGTTAACTCCCCTGGTACTTCGAGTCCATATCACTTATTTGGCATTTACCACTAGCTGTTAAAAGTTACAACTTCTGAAATGAGAGATTTCAACTAAAACCTCCCAGTAGTACTAAAAATACCTCCAGTCAAATCATGAACATTGATGACCAAATGTAACAGGAGAAGTTCACTCTAAGGCTAAAAGTGCCTGAAAGGAAGAGGAATTGAGCGGGCAGCTAAGGGCAGAGATAAAAAGACGTGAAGAATAACAGAGTGAGAGTCTTCATAAAAAGTACAGTACTTACCTCTGTATCCCTTAATATACCATCCAGGAACAATAAGACTCAGTAGAAACATGAAGAGAATAACTTTCTGAAAAGTTTAAAAGGTAGTTGATGTTACCTCTGTAAGACCCTAACTTGGGAACAAAGTATGAGTCTGTGGGATGGGTGGGAGAGGGTTGCAAGTGATTATTCAATTGGATCGCTAAACTTGTTTTTACAAATGCTTTTAAATGAATACATTTAATTAAAAGGAAAAAAAAATAAAGAGGCTGTAACTCACGAGAAGCACTGTGCTAACCTAAGTTTGGCTTCTTTGAGCTGTCTGAACTGAGTGATGGATGGAAGAGCTACCCACTGAGTTATAGTCGCCCTGATGACTTCATTGTTAGAAATCTCTACACTCTCCACAATTCAATAGTGAGGTGGATTCAGGAGAAACACAGGAAGGGTCATCTGGGCTGAGAGGTAGTCTCCCACTTCATCTTTGCTTCTTTTGTGTTACAGACTTTATGTCTCTTAATAAATCTCGACTCTTTCATTAGTGCCAGACCAATGATACATCTTTCTTGGTCCTAGGTAATTATGTGTCAGTAGTTAGAAGGTATCTTTGTGTACTACCGTTACCCTCATAAATACAAACATACACACACAGAGACAGTATTTCTTTGATTATATGATGTGTATTATTTCACATTTTAACATCTCTGAAATTGGGAGGACTCTTATAAATGATGACATATTAGAACTGATGAAGTGTGGTATATTTCCTCTAACCTTGACTGAAGACCTTGAAGACAAAGAAATTCAAACACCGACTAAAATGAACAGTAGTGATCTAATATCCCTCCTTTCATAACTGAAACACATACGCACACACACACACAATCGGGGGGGGTGGGAGGACAGGGAGAGCCAGGGCTCTAAGTCTCCTGATTCCTAGTCATTGCTCTTATGTTCTAAAACCCATCAGCAAAAATCCTGAAGAACTGACTCACTGTTAATATGTAAACAACAGGAAATCAAAGAAGTTTTTTAAGATGAAGACATGAAAAAAATCAATCTACTGTGAGCATTGCAAGATCAGGGGCAAAGTCCATTTGGTACATTAAGATACTCTGTGTGGCCAACACAGTGCCTTTCAGATAGGGAGCATTTTATAAATTACTTTGCAAATAAATGTTCTGAGATGAAACATCTGGCTGTTGTATTTGAGGTAAAGGCTGGTAACGAAGAATCCTGTGAGCAGGTGGCAGCAGGAGTACAAAGCTGTATGGCCAGAGGACCACGCATCGAAACCTCTTACATGCCTGTTAAAAATGAAGATATCTAGGGTTTTTACAAACCAAATGAATTAGAATATCTGAATTTGGGACCCAGCAATTCTTGAACAGGAATTCCATGGTGATTCTCATGGCCATTAAAGTTTGAGAACAGTGTACAAGAAAATAACGACCTATATCGGAGGCAATAAAAAGGAAGGAGCAATCACAAAAAAGTAAATAAAACCTAAGGAACATATGGCATTGGAGAGAGAGGAGACAGAACCTGGGCAATGGCAAAAAAAAAAAATAATAATAATAAGTTAGTTATGAACCAATGTAAGAACCATTTAAACATAAATGTACAAACATTAAAGATCCAGGAACTCTGAGAAGCCCTGGGATGAAGGATTAATTCCACCAGTGTGCAAGAGGCCAGGAGCACCATTTGAGACATAATTAGGATAATTAAATAATTAACACAGGATTAAAAATTTCTCTTGGGAAAAATGATAATGAACAAGAAACACCTAATGTAGTTTCGCAAATAACTCTTCAAGTACCTACGAAGACTGATCTGAACTAAACATAAAGGTGGAAAGTCTTTGTTACAGTCAGCTAAAACTTAGAGAATCAGACGTAGCAAATTAATTCCTGATACCCAAATAAGTCAGACATGAGAAGATGAGCTTTTAAAATTATCAAGGCGGGGAAAAGAGGAGGAAAAGAATGCTGCTGCTAAAAATGGAGTGGGGTGTGGAATTAATGAAGACTAAACTAGCTCAGAAACTGAACTAATTCTTTTTCATTTGTCTCTGACAAGAAAAATGAAGAAGACATATTTGTACAATTAGAGAGAATGAAGACTTTGCAAAAATAGCGACTGACAAAAAGCAGATGGGGAACACTTGACAAAACTGAACTCAGACCAATCAGTAGCCCGGATGATGGCAAGCTAAGCCTCTTAAGGGAATTCACTCACACAGTTCAGGAGTCATTTACAATCATTATGGAAATACCACAGCAAAATGGGGAAACAGAAGATTTGAGGGGGAGAAAAAAAATTAGATAATGAAATAATTCTATCAATTTTAAAATGATTACAACGAGAAATTATGGAAAATGTTAGGGGTAAAGTAAAACCAGTGACATTTTCTCCCATGTAGATTGCGAGGGCCATGAGTCCAGAGGCATTTTTCTTCACTAACCAACATTAGCACCAAGTTTAGAGCAAACAGCTAGTGACCGCCAGATAGCTGAACATGTATAAAGACAATGAGCCAGAAAGTGAATGCTACCAAACTTTTCCATTTTTTTTCTGAGCAGAAAATTGTACCACAAAGGAGATAATAGCCTATTTTTCCTCTATGTAACAGCAAAAGTTTAAATATTTGAACATCTAGTGGATAATTAAATCATAAACCATATCAGAATAAAAACCTAAAAATTTGAGTAACATAAATATAGAAGATGTGAGAAACTATAAAAGCAAAATAAAGTACAATATGTATTATAAATGTGAACAAATAGTCTCGGTACTTTCTTTAAAAAAAAAAATCCTCTAATGTATATTTTTGGAGACTATGCTAAGTTTAAAGAGAAACCAAACATAAACAGAAATCCTAAAAAATTATCTTTACTATGATAATTTAATGAATCATGGAAGTTCCTCACATATGCACGCATAGCAACACAACCCCTATCTACAGTCAAACACTAAAATATTTGTATTAATTTATCCTCAATTTATAAATAGGGCAGACAGGCAAATTTACATAAAGGCATATACTTTTCAGAAAGCTAATGGGAAAACATCTCAAATAATTATAAACTTAAGCAAAAAAGGCTAAATATTTCATTTCCTACAAGCTAAATTAAAAGAAGGGACTTCATTTCTGGGTATTTTTTTGAGTACAACATAACACATTCCATGTAGTACCTATTAATAACAACACACTGATTAAACTAAATTGAAAGTCACTCAATACACATATAGGAAAGGTATATGATACTTACAAAGGCTGTTTATTTCACAGGTCAGTCCTAGTCCTCTGATCAAATCCCTAAAACTGACCTCTAAGGTCTTAATAAAGAAGGATTATGCCAGTAGACTACCCCCCAAAACATGAGTGTTAGAACTGGGGGAGACGAGGTGAAAGCACATCGTCTTTTCTCAAGAAAAAGGAGACAAAGAAGAAACAGGTGCTGGTCCTGAGTACGGGGAAAGGGTGTTTCGTCATTCATGAGTCGTGATGCCAAATGCAGAACAAAGGAGAAAGCAGACCCAAAAGTAATATCATTTATATGAGTGACGATAGCTCTGGTCTAAAGAGGCTAGTTAGAGTCCAATTTAAGATCCTCTCATTCGGAGGGCAACGCTCATGGTGGACAGATGGGCAAGTACGGACATATCGGCTGAGATGGTGAAAAGGGGGCACAAGGAAGGCTCCAGCAATCGTACGTCTGCCCTAGTTCATAGCCACTCAGTCTGACTGGATGCCAAAAAAAAAATTCTTCAAATATATGTGAACATCAATCACTTAAAACAACTGGCAAGAGGAAGTTTTATCTCTTTAAAACAAAATACGCATACAAAAAAAAAGTGTTTAAGATAATTTAAACACCCTAATACTACCCTTAGGAATAAGACATGACAAGAATAAATAAGAGACTGTTTCCATATCTTCTCTATTGTGAATAATGCTACAACCTAACTGTCCATCAACAAAAGAAATTGTAGTATACACATCATACATACACACACACAATGGAATATATCATTCAGCTATGAGATGAGAAAGAAGGACGTCTTGCTATTTACAAGAACATAGATGGTCTTGAAGGCCTTGCGCTAAGTGAAATAAGCCAGAAGAGAAGGACAAATACTGCATGGCGTCACTTAACATGTGGAATCAAAAATAAAAATAAAGGAGTCAAACTCAGAAACATAGAAAAAGGGTTGCCGGGTGTTGGGGATTGGGGAAAACAGGGAGAGGTCGGTAAGAGGGTACAAACTAACTTTCAACTATAAGGTCTGAAGATGTGATGTAAAACGTGGTGACTATAGTTGATAATACTTTTAAAAAATACCAGAAAAAAAAACTAACCAAAGATTTGACTTGAAAGACAAAACCTACTTCAGTGTCAAAAGAAGCAGGTTTATTCATTCACTTATTCAACATAATCCAGGTAGCATAACAAGCAATGGAAGACCCTTTACACCTAACTTAGATATGTCTCAAAATTAACAAATTACTGGATAAGGAACATTTTCCCCAGAAATGGATGTCCATGGAAAATTTAAAACTCAAGTGATAAAAATACAGATGGATAGGAGAGAGAATGCTACAATACAGGTGCTTTAGGTATAATTTGATTGCCATTGTTAGCACAACACTACCTAATTTATCTGGCAACCTGGACAGTGAGAACTTTAACGAACAGGAAAGAAAGAGCAAAGAGACATCTCCATAGCCAAAATTTACTTATGTTACAAAATCCACAGTTAAGAGCTTGATGCCAGAGAGTACTTCTCTGTTTACTTATTTTAACCACCTTGGTCCAGACTTCACAGGGCAGTTGGGCAATCTAGAAGATAAGGCAAGCTTGTCTGAGACAGACACAATGAAGCAGTAGATATACATGATAACCTACAGCCACACAGCAAGGGAGAAAAAACATATGTCATGAAAAACGAACAAGTGAGAGAGAAAGAAATAAAAGTCTGGGGCTAGTTCAAAGTGGGAGCAACACTGTGCATGCCTGTGTAGGCGAAAAGGTGACTTCTGACACACCATAACACACTTGATAAAGGGTAGTGCTGCAGAGTTCAAATGAAGCATTAGTTAACCAGGTTGAAAATGATGGCCCTTCAATCATCAAGAAAAGTCTAAATGTGCTTAGTATTTTACAACAAAAAAGCCTGAGTTCAGAGCATGTCACCCCAAAATATACCACTTTGGCATAATGACTATTTTGAGTTAAAGGAACTTGAAAAATAGCAAATACAATAAAAACACTCTGACCTTCTTTCTTTTTATTAGAAGATGAAATTCTTATATGAAAGATGTCCTCTCTATACCAGAAAGTAGATTCTTATCAAGGATGAGAAATTGAGACCAAGAGAATTCTATTTAAATAGACCCCGTTAAAATAATCCTTATCTTCCTTTGGTCTCTTCATATAGTTTACTCACTTTTCTACAACTCTCTCTCTTTATTCAACCCATTATAAAAAAGCAAGTAGGTCTCACCATGTCTTTGAGTCTTCTATTTCCATATGAGGGTTCCCGTGTCATGTGAAAATTTAATAAATTTGTATGCTTTTCTCCTGTTAACTTTGTCTTTGTCAGTTTAATTTTCAGACCAAGCCACGGTCCTTAAGAAGGTAAAGGAAAACATTTTCCTCTCCTACAGACCCAATTTAATATATTGTGCAAAATTTGCCATTTGAAGACATTAAAATACAACATTTGGTGCTTAAAGGGGTGAGATTTTGTTTTCTAAAAAATTAAGCTTTGAAAAATCAGATTCCTAAATAGTGCTAAATAAGTTGGGCATTATCAATATTCTTTTTAAAGAAAATATTATTCATTAGTTAGGAGTTTACTTACAATACAGCAATCAGACCCATTAGAACAAAGGTAACCATTTTTTTAAAAAAAGCAGTAAGGATAAAGCTTTAATTACAAAAACAAAGAGCCTTATGGATTTCTCTATTATGACAGCACAATCCTGAGGTCTGTGAAAAGGCACCTCATTTTAGCCCTGGCACACAAGCCTTCAAATATGGTTTTAAAAAAAAAGCCCAAAGTATCTTTGAAGACGTCAATGGTGCACTGTTTCCAATTTTTGCTGCACTGAATTAAAAATTAATAAATGTTGCAGAAGGTTCCTCTGCTCCTTAATCCACAACCCACCAAACTCTAGGAAATAAAAGCAGCCCCCACCATCACTTCACAGTCTAGAGAGTTTGCAAAAATAATATGGTAGAGGAGCTTTGAAGTTTGTAATAGAAGAGAAATATACCATGAATGCCAGAGGGGGGAGCTCAGAGCAAAGGGAAAGATCATGTTTACAATGGGCAGGAAAGGGAAATTCTGAAAACCTTCTGAGCTTTTACACAATATCCTTTTTTCTCTTTTTTTCAGAGTTCTCTTTTGAAGGATGAGTTCCAATGCCTTTTGAAATAAACAATCTTTTTTTCCCATTTTTTGCTAGGTAGAGGGAAAATAAATAAAAGTACTGACGAGGGTAACCAGTTTAAACAATGGGCAGGTAACTGGAAGCTCTGCTTTAGAGAAGTCTCAAGCACACAGCCTCTCCTCTCTAATCAATTTGTTTGCAAATGAACCTGCACAGTAGGACTGGCACCTAATAATGCTGGAGGCACAGTGATGAAATTAGCCCAAGACTATCATTATTTTAAAGAGGTGTTTGGCCTCCTCCAGATTCCTTTATGTTTACTTTTAAAGACAAAATGGAATTTTAATAGGCTCTTTCCATAATTAAAGAGACTGTCTGTGTATTCACTGCCCTTTTCACCACTGAGGAAATAGAAGGACTTTACCCAACAGAAAGGAGCCAATGGCCATTAACCGCTCCCAAGTACAAACAGGTGTGCAGGGACAGCCAGAGTCAGCCAGCACCCTCCTTCCAGATCGGGATTGTTAGCTTTCCTTTTAGCTGAGCTTCCAATCCTGAACAGTTTTCAGTGACCAGACACAAAATTGACAATAAAATAGGCGCAATTCCACAAGAAATGTATGATTCTACAAGGAAAGCTAAGGCTCCCAAATCAATGCCCAAAAGAAATCTTTTGAAGAAATCAGCATCCCTTTGCACCTGACTAGCTACTGTCACAACAACACTGAGCAACAAACCACTTCCAAACTCAGTAACACACAATACTAAGCATTTCTTTCTTGCTCACGTTTGTGTTGGTCATCCAGGATTTAGCCAAAAAACAAGCCCTGTGCACAAGCACATTTCGATTCTTTGTTAGTGGCGTTTCTGCTGACATTCCATTGGTCATGATAAGTCACATGTCTAAGCCCAATATCAATGGGTAGGAAGCATATTACTCTCATGGAGGCAAGGGGTGGTGGTGGTAGGGTGAGTTAGGGAATGAATATTTGCTGAATAATAATCCAATCTACTACATCTTCAGATGCAGGCTGCTAGAGGGTTTTTTGTCTACCCATACCTGGTATCCTGCTGTTAATAAATACAGAGATCTCATCACTATACTTTTTCAGTAAAAGAGTTTTTAATAGTTTGTCATTTTCAGGCCCATTAGAGAATAAAAATTAAAATGAAAAAAAAAAAAAACCCCTTTACAACTGAGAATGTATTTCTCAAAAAAAAAACAGAAATGATTAGGAGCTTTATTAGCATCTCAGTAATTCAACAAGCACGAAAGCTATGTTGTCAGGAATTATTATTATCCACATTTTACGAATGAGTAAGTGACCCTTCGTGAAGTTCTGTAATTTAAACAAGATTACACAACCAGTTAGTCATAGAGCCAGAATATGAACTCAAATCTTATAAAAGCCTGGTATTATTTTTCTACCAACCCATGCTAATCCGTATAAATGTACTTCTTACATTAACAAAAAGGAGGATCCTTTAGTATTTTTCCACTTTCAACTCCCAACACTATGTGGATGAAATAGACTACAAACACAATTACTACCTTAACAGCCTATGATCCTCCCTAGGCTATGTCCCACAGATTTGGACAAATATGAACAAGAATTCAGAAATCTGTTAAACCACTTACTTTAATACCAGGTATCAATCAGCTGGTGAAACATTATAAAAAGCAGAAAATCTCAATATCTTCAAGTAACATCTTAATATTCTGCTTCCTGGAATGAGTCTTAACTAAAGTAATTGAACCAACTGTTTCCCATAAAGCTTTATAAAATAAAGCCTTTGTCAAAAGGAAGTGAAATACATACCCTTGCATTCAAAGGCTCTAGGTTTCTACCTACAGTCTATAGCTTTTGCACAGCAATTCTCAACTTCATTACGGGTCCACTCTATAAACCTATCCTTCATGGCACACAACTCCACTTAACATGCAAATGTGGCTCTAAGAACGCTGCCTCAGATAGAGGGTAATCTATGCTTACTTACACTATGCTACATTTAATTTAAACATATATTACTCTGGAAGAGCAGAATAAGGAGGAAAGACTGATAAAATTGATTCCTCCATTCACAAGGGTGATTAGGAAAGAAAAGAATACTAGTAAATAGATAGCAAAGTTGCATTAACTTGTCTCACTTCCAGATAATTAGTTGTGAATGTTTTAAGGCAAGTGACTCACAAGGGAGGGTACAAATTTATAGTCTTCTACAATCTAATAATCTTGGCAGCTATGAAAGTTATCTATTTATTGATGGGCAACTGTAATTTATCTTCCCTAGGTAAAATGCAGTTATTTAAATGTTTTTCTCCTTTTATGAATGCTAGCCTCAGCAGTAAACATGCAAATGATTTCACAAGAACAAAAACACTCATTAAATGTCAATAAACCCCAAAGCAAAGCTGTAAAACTGTCCGAAAATGCTGTACCAGGTCAGCAATGGACCACCAAGCTAGGGAAGAAGGTTGAATTCAAGATGACTGTGATGGTGAAAGCTTGGCAAAGGTGGATACATCAGAATCCCTCCAGCTCTAAAATTCTATGATCTTTCAAAGCTTCAGATAAAAACTCATTCCAGTATATATTATGTCCAGAAGTGCAGAAAACAAAGATAAACTTATTTTTGATGGTTAGTCAGTTACATTTTAAATAATATGCCCAATATGGTGGGAATATAAAATGGTGCAGCCAATTTGGAAAACAGTTTGGAAGTTCCTCAAAAAGTTAAACAAAAAGTTACCTTATGTGATCCAAAAATTCCAATCCTAGGTACACTGAAATTGTAAATATATCTTCATGCAAAAATTTGTACATGAATGTTCGAAGCAACATTATGCATAACAGCCAAAAAAGTAGAAACTATCCAGATTTCCATCAACTAATGAATGGATAATATATGGATAATCGTACGTCCATACAATGCAATATTAGACAATAAAAAGGAATAAAATACTAATACATGCTATAACCTTGATGAACTTTGAAAACATGCTAAGAAAAAGACGGCAGTCACAAAAGATCACATATTATACTACTCTATTTACATGAAATGTCCAAAGTGGGGAAGTCCATAAAGACAGAAGGTAGATTGGTAGTTGCAGAAGGCTGGGGAGGAGAAGGAATGGGGATGACGCTAAAGGTGACTTACTGCCAGTGACCAAGTTCCTTCTTGGGGTAATGAACATGTTCTGGAATTAGACAGTGGTGATGGATGCACGACCTTGTGAATATACTAAACAGCACTGAACTGTACACTTTAAAATGGTGACTTTTACGGTTCATGAATGATATCGCAATTTTGTAAATCTTTACAAAATTATAAAAAAAAAAAATACTGGCCCAAATATGTAATAAAATCACTTAACTGAACAAAACGGCATATTGAAAATAGTATATTGAAAACGGCATATAGAAAATGGCATATTGAAATAGAAAGCAGATGATTCCATAGTGAAATGTTTAAAATATTCAGATTATGATTTCAAAGTAAATTTTACACTTTGCTCATTATTTTAGGTCCAAGGAAAACATCCTTCGAGTTAATTAAAATAGAATACAGAAAGGCATGTTTCTATCAACTCTTTCTCTAATATTCTGCGACTTCATTGTTCCCGTACCCCTGTATCTACTAAATCAATATATTCCCTATTTCTTCTTCATCGCTGTTCTTCTAACACATATTTTTAATTACCTCAATCCCTATTCTCAAGTCATCTCTCTCTTGGTTAATAATTTCCCTAATGCTTCAGTCTTTCTAGTGCATCAGTATTTCTACCATCCCCCTTTAATCATCCTTTGACTCACCAAATTAGGATTTTCAGGTATACACATGTGCATAATACTCATAAGGTAACTTCTGATTAGTGAAAGAAAGGAAGAGATAAAATACAAAATTTTTTTTAAAGTCATGATATTCACTCTAAGAAATTTTGCCAAAATTAGCTTTAAGTCCTGGTATAACCCAGTTCAGAACCACATATACACGATAAGTACAATAAATGCCTGTGGAATAAACAGCAAGTAGAATATCGAGAAAACACGCTGGTGTGGAATGCAGCTGAAGGAATCTAGAAATTATATCAAACAAGTCTTCAAGCCACGATTACTGAATCAGTTTCCTGATTTATAAATTCTACAACAGCAAATTTCTGAACATTAAGTTTGTGCATATCTAGCCAAACTCAAGAAGCTTCAGGGATTTTGAGAACTGTATGAAGACCTACATAATAAATTTAATAAAATATGAACACAGAATGATTACCATTTGTTCTGAGATCACTTCTTCCTGATTACTCTCAGGCATGTGCTCCAGTTCGTGGTACCTACTTATGGCTGCTGGAATAACGAATGGCATTTAGATGTCAGTGAAGAACATACAAAGTCAAGGATGGAGGAAATGTTAGTAATTCTCTGACTGAGAAGTCAGAGAGCAAAAGAACTCCTTAAAGCTTAGTTTAGTTGACCCTGACCAGAAACTAATCTGTAGTTGAGAAGAAATTTATACTCTACTACACAAGACTACAAAAAGGATAGCCACTCCTCACATCAGACCAAGTGAATAAAATTAGAAAATTTTAAATCGGGACATTCCCTATGCTGAGGTTTAATAATCTGTAGACATACAAATCACTGTCAAGTGTGATCCAGCAATCCTGAGAGCTGCATTTTAAGTTTCCATTAGGCTGGAGCGCTTTTACCATGATCCCATCAGTCATAAGTTGAAGTTAAATATCCTATTTCTCAAACTCTCGAAAGCGTCACAGACTGAAAGCAAATAATTTGGAAACACAAAGTAGTTATGCCTCTCACCCTTTTCTGTAATAAGGAAATGGATTCTCTCCTCTAAATCTATCAATTGATTGTTCCACTTCTTTTAGTCAGGATTATGAAAAAGTAGTATGATTTCTCTACCTAGGGACCTCAATCTGAAAGGAGGAACAGTGGCTCCCCAAGGGGGGTGTGGGTGTGTGCGCACACAGGTGTACGCACACGTGCTATAACGCCCATACCCACTCATCCCAGAAACACAGTGAGAAAATAATGGCTATCAGCCTTTCAAATTCTAATCTCTACCATGGCAATCAATGGAGAGGACTGGCAAAGAGAGTCCTCAAAGGCAAGATGTTAACTTACAGAACTCAGTGGTTCAACTTCCCTACGGCACCCCCATGTTCTCCTGTACCCTGATGCACAGGTAACTGCTAAATGGCAAAACGAGTTTGGAGAGTAACAGATACAAACTAATCCCAGGTACAAAATGCTCTGTTTTCCTTTTTGACTAAATGTTAAAATTCTCACTCGACCAAAAATTAGAGCAAAAGTCCCTTTCCATTCTACTTCCTGTTTTATGAACAGCAGATAATTAATCACAGTTTTTGGCATGTTGTGAGGTAACAGCTTTAAAAATACGTCAGAATGTGAGGGTTACTGATGCAAATGCACAGAGGTGAGCAAAATGCCACAGACTTAGCACAGAGAGAGCAAACAAACAAAATGGTATCTGGCGGTGTGTATCATCTGATGGAGGGAAGCACTCGGTGGATAAGCCCAGTCTGGAAAGTTGGATAGAAAAGCGATTACTCCTTATCCCAACGAAAATGCTTCCTAACTTATGAGGCATCTGATAATACAACTCAAGTTAATGACCCAAAAGAACTGATTATCCTGAAACAAACAAGAACTCATCTAATCACTTCTGAGGTACCTCAAGGAACATACACACACGGGAGCATGGGGAGTCACAGCAGGATGCAGTGGTTTATTCAGTGTGGAGCACTAGGCAGAGTTTAGAGCCATCTTTTCAAGATAAGCCCAATCACTCATTAGCGGAAAAGGCAGAGGCCCACACCATCAATATAAACTGCTCAATTCCCTGGGTTGCCTTAAGAGAGGAAATGTCTGAAGTTCACCAAGAAGCTGACATCAAAAGATGTTCATGAAAAAGATCAACAGAAAGTCAGTCGGGACCTAATACATGAATGCTATTATTCAATAATAAGAACCTCTGTATTATACAATGATGCTTATGACAGCGGCCATTTGTTGAAGGCAGAAAAAAACCACATACAATAAGTCCTTTCTTCAACATGTACACACAGATACCGTCTTTATTACCCTTGGCAAGGCAATGATAGCAAAACAAAGTACTGGTTTTTACAATTACAATAAAGTATTTCTGAAAGAAAGGCAAGGGAACTAAGTATTTATCATTTTTCACAGGAAAATTAGCAGAAAATTGAGCCATGTAAATAAACTTACCATAAACATCCAAACAGATACTATTATTATCCCACACTTCATGAACAACAGTTATTTGCATGTAATTAATTTGCTTATTTCTGGTGCCTCAGACAATATAATATGCTTATCAGCTTGGTTTCTAAACAATAAGTGTTTAACTCATCCTTTTATAAGAAAATATTTATCTTGCTCTTTCCTTGACAGATTCAGAGCCATCTGCAGGCATAACACACAGAGCTGCTTTTGTGGTAGTTATAACCATAACCCCCAACTGGGGCATGATATGACTCAAGTAAGCACAGAATTAGCCAGGTTGAATTCAGTAACACCTCTAACATCCAGGCAGCCAGATATGTTGACCAGTTATACACTTTGTGCCAAGAGCATCATTACCAGAGACAGAGAAAACATCTAAGGAAGGAAAGGTGTCAATTAGCACTAAATCCAACTCTAAAACGTGTCCTCCCTTGAAACACAACTCGTTACCAATGTCCCCCACCCCCTGTAGCAGCTCAGCTAACCATCTTCACAGTCCCTCTCTGCAGACCTATAACTGTGAGCCATGGAGCACATTCCTTCCCCAAAAGGCACCCTGTCAGGGCCTTGCCTCTCTCCTGAGCTTGGGCCCTGGGAAGATGGCGTTTCCTCCACTGGAACTGCAGCCACCATTGACTCAGTTCGCCCAAGTATGAGAACTCCCTTAACCTTGTCTGTACACTGGCCAACCTAGTTACTAGAAGCTTTGCCCCCAGAGAGTTTCGGTAGTCATTTGCCAAGTCACGGGTTAAACATTATAAATGTCTCACCTACTGATCTCTCTTACTCTTCTTTTCTTTTAAGATTAACTTCTCTCTGACAGAATAAAAGAAGAATCAAAGTGATCACATTTTTATGGATTATTTACTGACCATACACATACTACTAGACATCAAATATACAATAATCTGAGAGCCTAAAAATGATGTTACTTATAAATATTTCTGGTGTATCTTTGTATGAGAAAGAGAATATTTGTCAGCGTTATATGAATAAATAATATATATCTATTCATTCATTCAATGATTACTGAATGCCTTCTATGTCCAAGGACAGTGCTAGGTACTGGAGACACAGTGACAATAGGTAATCACATGGTTCTCGTCTTCGATGAGTTTAAAATCTAGCAGGGAAGAAAGTGACAAATGCGTACACATACACACAGAGACACACAATTACCAAAAGAGCAAAGTGATGTGAAGATGAAGAGTGCTGAGAAACTACGTATGGCTCATCTAGTCAAGGAAAGAAAAAGATGCGACAGAATATCTAAGGCCGTATTAGTTTTACCTGTGGCTTCACTCCTCTGCATTATGAAGTTTCTAGAACAATTCTAGAATTAATATCTTCAAGAATTCTCACATCGAAGAAAATTATTTAGTTCGCCCTGGCTTACTCCATTAATTGTGTTACTTTCTCTAATGATATTTTCAAAATAAGACTAATTAGTTCCTTTTCTACTTTTAAAAATATAAGCATTTCCCTCAATTTCTTTAGTAAGATAAAGTTTCACATAGTTCCCTAAAATTCTAACTACAGATTCTTTCTACTATTAAAATGAGATTCTTAGCTTTTTTTAATTGCTCCATAAATCCTCAAGGGATATTCCACCAATGCCCATTTCGATCAGCTTTAAGTTGAATGTCATTCTGAACTAGGTCATTTTGGCGAAATGCATGAACCTGTAACACACATAACCTATATAACCTCCTTGTTAAGAAAATATGGTTCTAAAAGCAGCCCTATGCAGTTTGACTATAATTTCACCGGCTTCCATCTAATTTAAGCACCCATTATGTAATGCAAGCTATAGGGAATATAGAACTCTTATATTGAGTACTTTTTATTATGCAATGCAAGCTACATAAATAACCTTTTGATACATAATGTAAGCTATAAAAAACAAAGAACCACTAAGAGCCTTAAATATGGAACTATTCAAGTAACCCACAAGTTAGGGTGACTTAGTCATCCCAGGAGAACCAATAACTCCACTGAGCAAGTTTTTTTTTTTTTTTAAATCACAGATCTGAGCTTCTGTTTTGTTTTCAGTTTTGCCTACATCAGGGGACCCCAACTCCTGGGCCAAAAGCATCAGTCAGGACCTTAGTATGACCTGGGGACAAAAGGGCTGGTTCTCTGCAAAAACATGAAAATTTTAAATGGTCTTAAATCAGGCTATGTAGCAAAAGATAAAAATCACTTCATATGAGCTGCACTGCACATAACACATATTTCTTCTGCCTAATATCATGTGGCAATGCCCATCTCCCTCAGTCAACTAAAAGTTGCTTATGGGCAAGAATCATATTTCTTCATCTCGCATCTCCAAAGTTCCCAGAAAAATATACTCAACGGCTGTTCAATAAATGAAGAACTATAGCAGGCCTTAAAAACAAATTATATAGACATGAGAGAAGGAAAAGGAATGAGTAGTTAGGGGATTAAAAAAAAAAAAAATTAAGTACCATACTTACTGGTCTTCACTTTATCTCTCTAACTGAAAATAACAGAAAACAACTCAAAGTAGCTTAAATAAAAAAGAATTTGTTTTTTAAAAAATTTAAGTATATTATATAATTCAAAGGCCAAAAATGTAGCCAGCACCAGGAAAAGCAAGCAGGAAGTGAAAACGTAGACCAGAATCCTAGGAGTGAGTCTTCTCTCTCCAAGGTTCTGATTCTCTGTGCAGGTCTAATTTTCCTTTAACCTCTGCGACAAGCTTTCTCTGTTACTCATTCCAAAGAGTGGAAGACAGCTGCACTAAAGCTGCCTTGGTTTATAATCTCCTTACACTAGATCATCAGGGCCAGAATGGCCATCTTTTGACTCCAAATGCCAAAATGGAGACTCGAAGCGACCCTGTTTTGGGGGCCCATCTCTGTTCTAAGACTGTGGTCAGACACAAGAGGGCAGTGCTGTGAATTAGGCACATACAATGAAAGGCATCCACTACAACTTTATACAATGTTTTACCGCTAAGAACGTTCACGTTCTTTAATTCATTCAATTCAGGCAATACCCTTTAAGAGTGAAATGCTAGAATTCACAAACAAGAGAACTGAGGCTGAGGATAGTTAGGCGATCCCAACGTTGCTCAGCTATGAAGACAGAAAAAAAAAAAAAAAAAAGTCCAGTATCTCCCGTCAACCCCCATGGCAGAAATGGAACAGTAAAAGGGGAAAGAAAAACTTTTTTCAAAAAGTGAAAGTTAGAAACTCAGACTTTCAGAAAGTAGTGTCTGACAGCATCACAAAAGTAAAAAACACCACACTTAACCCACGGTGGCCTGGGGTGTGGGGAGGGGGAAGGGGTTGGAGACACAAGTTCTCTAATGAGAATACACCTTTACACAACCATTTTGCTGGTCATAAAACAGCCTAAGTGGCCAAGCCAAGCACAAGGAATTTTCTCGTCTCTCTAAATCAATTCTTTTGGAAGCTATTGTCTGTAACACCGCTTCTTAAAATGTAACCACTTGGGGAATAAGTTAAAATGTATGTACTGACTTGGTAGGTGTCACAGATAGGCTTTAGGGTGGCCCCCATGATCCTCATTTCCTGATATCTACACTTTTGTATAATGACCTCCTCTTGGGTGTGAGAAACTTGTCACCTGCTTTTAACCAGAATACGGCAAAAGATGATAGCATGTCACATGATCTCACATAAGACTGCCTTGCTAGTAGACTGCCCTACTCATTGCTGGCTTTGAACAGGCAAGGTGCCATGAATGCTGGGGCAGCAAGGAAATTAATTCAGCCAACAATCAAGGAAGCCTGGAAGAAGCAAACTCCTTCCCAGTCAAGCCTCTGCGGTGAACCCAGCTCCTTAACTACAGCCTGGTGAGTGGCCCTGATGAAGAAGAGCCCAGCTAAGCTGCCCAAACTGCTGACCCCCAGAAGCTGTGAGATAATTAATGGGTGTGCTGCTTTCAATCACGAACTGTGTGGTCACTGTAAGGCAGTCACAGAGAACGACTAGAGTAGGTATGGGTTGGCACTTGAGAGCTGAGATTCCCACTCTGAACAGCGCTACTAGTCATTTGACACTGTGTCGTCTTCTGTTCAGGTTGACCTTTTAGATCATCCTTGTCCAGACAGACAACTGTCTCCTTAAAACGGAGAACATATACTCCAGGGCTCTCAGAACAGTACTCAGTAATACTTGAGTATGTATGCTCATGCCACTGTTACCTTCCTGATCTCGCTTCATCCAGACTTTGATTTATCCCTTTTAAACCTGTTTCACATCAAAACATCATGAGTCAGGTGGTAAATTTATTTACTGGTGGTTCTCAGAACTTAATTCTTAATTATTTCAATGACAAATACCGAATTAGAGAATTTCAAACTTGAATGAGTAAGGCCTTAATCTGTTCCGTGCCATGAGCTTCTTTTCCTTTTCCTCCTTGATATTTTCCATCTTACTGACCACATATCAGCTCATCTGCCCCTGTAGTGTGATTCCACAATCACCAGAATTCTCATTAGATGATTCATCTGATGTCTCTCAAATTGAAACCACCTCCTTATTTTCTTGAAATCACTTCTCCACTCTACCTTCTTTAATTCTGCCTAGATACCTGCTACTTGAAGTGACAACATTATTCAGGACTCTCCTCTGTCTCTTCTGCGGCACAACGCTCCCTGAATCCACTAATACCGGGAAGGTCATATTGAACCACTTTATCACTTCTAAACATAGTCAAGAATGACCTTTTTCTCAATAATGAAAGTACCCATAGTCCTTACAATATTTCCCCATAAATGTCCTTCTTTCTTTTTCAATTTAAATTCTAAAAGCTTATCATGTAAGAGGGATTTATCTAACCCCATGCCCTATATGAGAGTTTGCTATAAAACAGCTGGCCAATCAATTACAATGGTCTTCCAGCCCCAGAGTCTCCTCGCTGGCACCGTGCTTCTCATTTCATCTTATATCTAACTACATGCACGATACTCCCTAAGGTAGTTATAGGTAGTGAGTATATGTAATGATTAAAAGCACGAGAAAGGAAAATGCAGAAGCCAGGGAGTGATGGCTACAGCAAAATCTCAGGAGGTAGGTCATGCATATTTACAAAAGTTTTAACCTGAGATTCTGCTGTGGCCCCTTAGAGACTGTGGCTCCCACCCTCACCCCAAGAGAATCAATGCACGGACCCATTATTTTTCTCCAGCACTTCACCAAACTGTGTACATTTCAGACATTCTTCTTAGTCATTACTAAACATTATTTTCCATGAAAACTGACTTTATTTCAATAGTACGGTAATCCTCCCTTATCCACAGTTTGTTTCTACAGTTTCAGTTACCTGCAGTGGATTGCAATTCAAATATATTAAGTGAAAAATTCCAGAAATAAAGAATTTATGTTTTAAATTGTGCACCACTCTAAGTACCACATGATGAAATCTCACACCTGGACATGAATCATCCCTTTGTCCATACTGTATACACTACCCCCCACCCTTTAGTCAATTAGTAGCCATCTCAGTTATCAAGTAGACGGTCACGGTATTGCAGTGCTGTGTTCAAGTAACCATTACTGTACTTAACAATGGCCCCAAAGTGCAAGAGCAGTGATGATGCCAAAGAGAAGCTGGAAAGTAATTCCTTAAAGTGAAAAGGAAAGTACAGCACAATATTTTGAGAGAGACCACATTTACATAACTTTTATGACACTATATTATTATAATTATTCTATTTTGCTATGCTTGTTAAACTCTTACTGTGCCTAATTTATAAATTTAACTTTCGTCATGGGTATCTGCATACAGGAAGAAACAGAGTATACACAGGGGCTGCTACTATTCATGGTTTCAGGCATCCATTAGGGGTCTTAGAATGCATCCCCAAGGATAAGGCTGAACTGCTGTATCTTGGCCATACAACATGAAAGGAAGAGGCTGATTACTCCGTGTTCTCTGGGAACCAACAACACCCTTAGTAAGCAAAAAGAGGTAACTGGCAACCTTATGATCCAAGCTACTTTTCCATTCCTTTCACATTCAGATGAAGCAAGAGAAACTAAAGTAATCAATAGTAAATCTCAGGGCACTAATGTACCACATCAAAAAAAAGTGTTGAGTTTGGAATCCTACAAAAGCACATCCTATAACCTACAGGCGTTACCCGCTGAGCCAAGAGAGAAACTAACATGAATTCTGTACTAATTAGTTGTCCCTTGTCCCGGACTTCATGACATGTTTGATGGCATTAACTTCCTACGGTGAGTGAAAACGACGAAACTGCTGCTGTCCTGTTACAAAGGGGAGATGAAAGAAAGGAGAAAAGTCAGAAAACAAGAATTACTTAGTAACCGTGCTTTAGTAAAAATAGAAAAAAACATTTGTTATTAATAATATGGCTTTTACTCAAAATAAAAAATTCATCTACTGATTGATGAATGTGAAAAGAAAACCATGGAAAAGATGGATACGTATAAAAAAAGTTCGTGTTTCACATGCATACTCCACAAATAAACTTAAAACTCCCTGATTCTGATTTCAAAGAGACTAATGAGAATTATTCATTTTGAAATGAAATATTAAATGAGGGTTAAAAAAAAAAAGCATGGAGCCCAAAGGGACTGATGAGACAGACTGTTGAGGATCACACAAGTACTGGGAGCTCTGACCAATGAGACCATGCTGTTTATGGCGAGAGTAAAGAGGCAGAGAAGAGGCGGTAACCACGCACGGACATCACAACTGTCTTACACCATTGGCTCCTTTCTGGCTACAGCTGACATCCAATCTAGCTTGGATTCATAGTCACTACATTTTTTCTGCTCCTAACTGCAAACTAGATTTTCTTCCCCCATCAATCTTCTAATCATAAAACCTTTTAACACCTTACACATTGAAAAATGTTCTTAGTGGACATGCAGTCAGATCTTCCAAACTTCACATGAAACTTCACACGTAGCCTCTCTCTGAATCCTTCCCCTGAAGGAAACTCCCCATATATCAAAAATAGTGTATTCTAATATTAGATGGTTCTAATGACTGGTAAGGTTTTTACCGAGCAGAAGTTTGTCTTATTTCAACCCTTCGGCCTGAGTTCTGTCTTCTAAGAAAATAGAATTAAAAGAATTGCTTATAAATGAACAGGACAAACAAACAGAGACTCATGGACATGGACTATAGGCTAGTAGTTACCAGAGGACTATAGACTACTGATTACTAGTAGGGTGGGGAAGAAAGGGGAGGTAAACGGAGTAAAGGGGGTCAAATATAGGGTTTAGGGGTAGGGTGAAGTTGGTAAAGGGAATCAAATATACGGTAGCTGAAGGAAACTGGACTTCGGGTGGTAAACACACAATAGAATATATAGGTGTCAAATGATAATGTACACCTGAAAATTATATAACTGTATTAACCAATGTTACCCCAATAAACGAAGGAAGGAAGGAGGGAAGGAGGGAAGGAGGGAAGGAGGGAAGGAGGGAAGGAGGGAAGGAGGGAAGGAGGGAAGGAGGGAAGGAAGGAAGGAGGGAAGGAGGGAAGGGGGGAAGGAGGAGGAGGAGCAGGGGGTCGTCTGCTCCCTGTTCGAGACAGTCAGACAGGTGCGCGGTCTGCAGAGGTGAGCTCAGGGACGCGAGGGGACGCCCTGGGCAGGCAGAGCTGCAGGGAAGGAAGGAAGGAAGGAAGGAAGGAAGGAAGGAAGGAAGGAAGGAAGGAAGGAATTGCTTATCCACATGGGAAAAAATCAAGCATTTAAAAGGAAATTACCATGTCACCACCAAATCTTTAATTTGCAGCCCTATGAATCTCGGCCCTTATATTATGCATTCTGTGAGCTCTTCAATACCAGCTTCCAAAGCATAAAAAGCAAATATTCACATATTATTCATACCATCTAAATTCATGTAAACCCTCAGTGTTGCTAGATGTTGCAATTAGTCATCTGCCTTTTACTTCTTTGCTCATACAAAAAAGTTCCAAATGTTCTTCATTGTTTTTAATACCCCACATTGCTACCTCCAACACCACAGGACCTCTATGGTAGAACTAGAACATTTATAATAAAAAAGATGAAAAGCCTAGTCCTGCAATTTAAATTGGAACCTTGCTCCTAAAATCAAAACTCTATCCTTGAAGGATATTAATGAGCTGATTACCAAACAAAAAGTTTTGCTGGCTTTTTGTTTTTATTTAAGAAGACCACATTCTCTGCTTCTGCAACATCTGACATTGTTGACAACCCTTACGCAGTATCTACTAATAAATATTTCTTCTTTAAACCTTTTTGACCAAACTGTACTTCCTATTTCTCATATCTCACCAAAATAGAAGCAGGCACCAAGACATTTCTGGGATTTCTATTCTTTAATTCTTCATTAGAAAAATTTCCAACTCTGACCACATCAACTATTATTTTGGGGTAGCTGCCTTTATAGATAAATAGAATATAGTGTTTTTTAAAACACATGTACACACAAAAACAAAATAATATAACAAGACAATGTATCTACCACCATTATTTAACAAATGCTAACATTTTGCCTTACTTGTGTCATGCCTTTTTTTTTTTCTTCATTTTCTAAGGGGTAAAATGATACAAATATAGCTAAAGCCCCACTCTCCACTTTTCTCATTTTTATACTTTGATTATACAGATATATCTTGAGAAAAAACACATACTACTGTTCATTTATAAAATGTGGAGTCAATGAACACATGAAAAACTGATCAATATCATTAGCCATCAGAGAACTGCAAATCAAAATCATAAAGAGATGCTACTTCTCAAGCACTAGAACGTTTATAATAAAAAAGATGAAAAGTTACAGGTGTCAACAAGGATATGGAGAAAGTAAAACCATGACACATTGCTGGTGGGAATGTAAAAGGGCGCAGCTGCTGTGGAAAGCAGTTTGGTAGTTCCAACACAGAGTTAAGTTATCATATTATCCAGCAATTCCACTCCTAAGCATATACTCAAGAGAAATTGAAACATATTTCCATACAAACACTTGTACATAAATGTTCCTGGCAGTATTATTCATAATAGCCATTAAGTGGAAACAACCCAAATGTCCACCAATGGATGAATGAATGAATAAAATGTGTTTTATCCATACAATGATTATTATTTGACAATAAAAAAATGAAGGACTGATACATGTTCTACCATGGATGAACCTTAAAAATATGATCCATCTGAAAGAACCCAGTTACAAAGGACCATATACTGCATAATTTATTCACATGGAATGTCCAGAATAGACAAATATATAGACACAGAAAGTATATTAGTGGTTGCCGAGGGCTGGAGAGGATGGAAGATTTGAGAAATGGTGACTAAGGGTTTCTTTTAGGAGTAATGAAAATGTTCTAAAATTAATTGATTGTGGTGATAGATGAAAAATTCTGTGAACTTACTAAAAGACACTGAATTATAAACTTTGAATAAAATGAACTGTATGAGATATGAATTATATCTCAATTAGATCAATTTTTATCTATATATACATATGGTATATACATATTATAATTCTATTTCATATATCATATATGTCTACAATAATTATTACACATATATATTACTCTTTTACAGCTTATTCATTTAGTACTATGTTTCTAAAATTCATCTATGTGGACACATGTATAACCAGTTTATGTATCTTCAACTTAACTGCTCCAGTGTGTGGGGAACAAATTTCTCAACATTTATCAATTCCTCTACCTTTTTTCCTATTTGAAGTAGTGCTATAATGAACATCCTTGTACATGTCTCCTTGTTTTATATGAGTGACAATTTTCTAGACTAATACCTAAAAGCAGAATGGCTGAGTTGCAGAACATGCACATTTTCAACTATACTGGATATTTACAGATTGCTCGCTAAAAATACTACTGCAATTTATTCTAATCAGTTATATACAAGAGTTCCTGTTTCTTCTCACCCTTGCCAACACTTGCTGTTATCAAGCTTATTAGGTTTTGCCAATAAGTAGAAATTGAAATCTCACCAAGTTCTTACTTTTCATTTCCCTGGATACTGATGAAGTGGAACATCTTTCATAATTGAACATTCAATTTTCCTCCTCTGTTAATTGCCTAGTCATATCCTTTGTCCATTTTCTATTGAGTAGTTTGTCATTTTCTTATTGATTTGTATGACTTCTTCCAAACTCTGAGTACTTGTATTTGATCACTTAGAAGAGATGCAAATATGGATTTCCAGTCTATTGTCTCTTTTCATTTGTTTTTAATGTCTTTTGTTATATTGAAAATTTTATGTTAATATATTCCAAAATGTCAATCTTTTGTTTTAGGGCTTGTAATTTTTATGTCTTAAGGAATTATTCCCTATCACAATGTCATGAAAATATATACTATATGTTCTCCTATGAAAGTTTTATGAGTTTTGCTTTTCACACTTAGAACTAAACTATATGAAATTTATTTTTCTGTATGGTGTGAGGTGGGTATTTAATTTTAATTTTTTCCATATAGAAAGCTAACAACTCCTGGACCGTTTATTATTGATTATTTATCAAATCCATCCTTATACTCACTAATCAGTAACTAATACATTTCAAATCTATATTACCTATTTTATAATCACAAATGTAATAATTGAATCAGACAAAAATCAAAATTGGATGCAAGAACTATCCAGTGAAATGTTGAGAAAGATAATATACAAATGGTCTCTAAATATCACTCTATAGATAGCTTATTAATTATAAAAGAGATCTGTCTCCTTAAAATGAAGAGAATTGGAGGAAATACTTTAATCAAGTGATCAAACTTAACATTGGCCATAACAGAACGAAGTAATATGCACTTCCTGAAGTGACAGCAGAAAGTACATCACATCACCTGTGTGGCATTCTTGCCCAAATTTGACAAACCGAATCCAATCAGAAGGAATGAATAAGAAGAATCCAGATGTGGGACATTCTTACAAAACAAATGGTCTGGACTCTTCAAAAATATCACTAAAAACAAAGAAAGATGAAAGGACTATTCTAGTTTAAAGGGAACTAAATAGGCAGGACAAAATGTAAATGGAATCCTTGTGTGGATTCTAGATTATTCTCAGAAGCCCAGTTACAAAAGATATTTTTGGATAATTAAAGAAATTTTAATATGGACTGCATATTAAATGTTACTATATCAATAGTAAATTGTGCGTAATAACAGTACTGAACCTCTGTAAAAGAATGCCTTTATTGTAAGAAAATACAGAATAGATATTTAGGGGTAAAGTGTCTTGATGTGTGTGACATCACATACTTTAAAATACATACACACGCATATATTTATAATTTAGCATATGTGTGTATATATATGTATACACACAAAGATTAAGTGTAGGAAAGTGTTAACAATTGGCAAACCTAAGTGAGGGTATATTAGTGTTTATGGCACTATTCTTTCAATATTTTTCAAAGTTTGAAATTTTTCCTCAAAAAAAGCTGGTGATAAAAGTTATAGTGCCTCCCTTGCCTTCTGTTTTGAACTACTACTGTCTTTAGACATTTCATCCTAATGCCCATTGTCATTTTAATATCAACCAATATAAAATAAACACATTTCCCAATATAACTTCCCTTTCTGACTTTTCTATCTCTAACAAGTTGGTTTAACATCACTTTTCCTGTTGTTTAGACTCCATATCCTGTAGTCAACTTGCAGGATACTATGAAGTTAATAATTAATAAATATTATAGGAATATATTCAGACAGATTTTACTGATTTTTACAATTACAGTTTAAAAATTATTCTACCTAAATAGACCAGAGAATAGAAAAGGATGTGTGAGTCAGTGAGGGGAAAAGCTTGTAAATCTGTGAGGAATAAGGTAAGTGAAGGAGAATTTTTAAAGAAAACTGACCCAAAGACATTCCTCATCAGAAAAAGACAGACTTATTCCAATTTCAGACCTCTTAGAACAAGAAGCCATCAACTGACAAGACATCTTGGAGCTGATAAGGTCTCAGGGACTTCTATAAACTCAAGGTTCTGGGTTGCAAGTCATCAATATGCAGAGCAGACTTCCAAACCCGCAAAAGGAAGTGCTGATGCAACACAGAGCATCTGTGCCTGCTCCCCAGCGCTGTACGATATTCCCAGATTCTGGGAACCTCTCAGGGCTAGAACCAAGTTATCTTGACTCCATGAGAATCTGACTGCAGCTGGCACAACACAGAATCTTTCATCAATCTATTTTCAATGAACATTTATTGAGTGCCCATGATATACCATAAACACCATTCTGCTTGCCGAGAAATAAAGCACGAATACAACACGGGCCGTGGGCCCAAGAAGGTCACAATAAAAACGGTTAACTCAACACATAATTACCACAGTACGCTAAGTCTGAGAAACAAAAACTTATACAATATACAGACCAGGAAGTGATCATAATTATTACTCCAGTCTCTCACCTGTGTGATCCATATGGATGCCAGATCAAACATCTAATACATTGCTTTCAGCATATTACTTCTATGTTCAAATCATCTCAATGGCCCCTTATTACCTACAGGAAAATATCCAAATTCTATCATTTAGTCTCTATTCTCCAAACTTCCAAACTGAAGTCAGCAGAAAATAGACTCTGAGACGGAGTTTAGAATGCAGGATGCTTATTAAAAAGTACCCCTGGGATTTACACCCACAGCTTCCTTTCAGAGAAGTAATGGAAGCAGAACGGAGCAGAGGGAGCTGTCAGGCCATAACGAATGCCCAGCACTGCAGCAACTGACACTATGGGGAGCTATGGAGTTAGAATGGCCCTTTGGAGTTGCCGGATTTGGGCTGAGATGGCTTGGCCTTCAGTCGCCCTCACAGATCAGTCAGTGCAAGCCAATCCAAGAACAATATCCCAGAGCTAGCCAAAGTGGCAGAACTGAAAGTCAAGCCTCATCGGACACCAAACTCACTATAACTTCTATGACCTCACCAATAAAATGCCAACATTAGGTTGTGGAAGGGGGTTTGAGCTAGGGATAATTAAAGAAAGACCATCTACAGCAACATTTTCTCAAGGGCAGTTTTATCACCTACCTAGGTGCCAACAGAACATGACCATTAAAGTGAACTTAGAATGCTCACTGCTAACTCCTTTGGATTTAAGCACTAGGCAAAATGACAGGGAATTTGGTTTTGAAATAAATTACCAGTTTCAGCATTACCTCCATTGAAGCTTGTAAATCAGAAGAAAATTCAATCAGCTGTGCAAAAGGAAAATCACTGAACTCAACTGAAGGAATCATTCTGAAATGGGCCTTCAGTAGATGGAGCTGTCCCCTCTGAGTTGGTGCTGAACCACAAAGAAGGGAAATCTGAAGAGCTAAAAAAACAGTTATTCAGACAAAGGTTCTGAACATGTGCACTGATTAAAATGCCAATCACCCTTTTCCTAAGAGCACTGGCATTGACCCTGGTAGATCAGCCACATTTCGACCTTGAAAAATGTTATTATTATACATGAACTGAGCACCAACAACACCTTCAGCACCTCTAAAGAAAGAGACAAGAGTACTCGCATACTACTTTGCTATCAGACCAGTGTTTTGACAAAGACAGAGAAATGACTGCAAACTACTTTGGATTTCATTTTCATGGGGAAAAAAGAACCCTCAAAGTTTATCTTTCTCCTTAAATTTTAATATGATTGAGGGGGTTACTTATGGAAAAAATTCTTTATGATTGCTAATTTTTTTCTCATGCTTGCTGCTGTCATATGAATTAGGCCTATGTCCAGGCTCTGTTTAAATTAACTCAGAGGATATTTGATTCTACGTGTTGGCTTGGTATTAATATAAAATTGTGAGGTTGCAGAAACAGGCTACCCTTAGACAGATGTTAACTTTATACCAGAATGTGAAAAAAGAATTAGATATTACCCAAAATAAGGATAAAAATATTAAAATATCCAAAACATTCAAACAAAAGATCAAATGCCCCACCACAAGATGCCACTTTTTGTTCAGCTAACTCATGCTAGCCCACCAAATACTGGCCTAAGAAAGCTGAATTCTGAAGGACTCAGCAGGTGCAAATCAAAAATTCTGCACAGCCTAGAAGATTTACTAGGCTTAAAGTTAGACTGCCCACTGCAGAGCAGGACTGTCTATAGCCCAGCAGTCAAGTAACAACCCCTGAGAAGCAACACACTATAAACAAGCTCAATGAAAGGTGATTGTTATTTAATGATTCATTTTAAGGTTTAGGGTCCTACCTCTTTCTTTCAAAGGCCACACTTTAAAGTAGACTGCATTATTAGAGAAGCACAAAGAACTTACAGCTCAAAATCGAGGGAAAAAAATGGCTTTGTTATGATGATTTACTCCATGACTTTTAAAAGGCAGAAGAAAAGCAGGTAAGGACATACATTCAAGTACTTCAGTATAAACAACAATGCAAGAGTTCCACTTGACACTGGGACATAGTATTCCCTAAGCCAGCCTTTTGTGACCTTGAAGATAAGTCTCTCATAATCTGATCATAATTTGCACCTAGAGATGCTTTCACTGGGGTATTTGATGTTGAAATTTTGTTCAAATGACTTACTTGAGAATGTCAATGTGTGTTTATGTAGAATGTAAAGACCAAGAAATTGTTCTACTTTTGCTGATGCCAAGCCCTGAAAACATGAAATCTACAGATATACATCTGTGGTAAGATCTAGTTAGAATTCCCCAAGTGTAAGAACATGCCTAATATACTGGCAGAGGTCAAGAAAGAAACAAGAAATGGGAAATATTTTTTAAATGCATAAATGACTAAGAATGTTTAATGATAAAAATTCTCGAGTTTATTTCTAATGACATTACAAACTATTAAAGACAACACTATCATAGATAAAGTAGATCGATGAAGATCTATAATCTACAGATCACAGAAAGATGCTTCGACGTCCTTATATTTGGTTCACACTTTTAACAAACTATTTAAAGGCCTTTCCTTTGTATCCAAAAATGACTACAGTTCAGCACGATTCTTTGAGAAACATAAAACAAGGGTTTTACTAGTCACCGAATACCCTAAATTTGACACCCCTAAACATACGTATATATATTCCAAATCTTTTTTCCATTAAAAAAAAGAACTCTACAGATGTAATACATGAAGTCTCACTCCTTTTTATAAAAGTGAGTATGAGTTTACACTAACCACATTCTTTTTGTCAAGTTCCTTTTGATACAAAAGATGGCTGACCTATATTTATTTATGAATTAAATATATAATTTATAATCTATAGCCAAAAAAAAGAGAAAAGTTGACCCAAAGATAGCTAGCATCTACAATGTCAACTTCTTAAGGAAATGTCCCATCCAATGTAGTGCCAGTTCTGAACTTTAGTAAAATGAGAGAAGTTGACCTAGCACAATTTAAATAGTCTAAATCTATTGACGCTAATGTAGGTTTCAAACAATAAATTTTACTAGCATGTTTTACAAACTCAAATGTAGTTATCTGAGCAAAATACAAAATAAGACAGTAGACAGATATCCATGTATGTACAATATAAATGAATGTATAGCCTCACTTGGAAAAGAAAATCACACACACACACACACACACACACCCCTCTATCTTAAGTTTTTGATAACCCTTTGCAAAATGCTAATTTCTCTAATATAATGCTTTTTTCTAATATAATGCTATCTATCTCCCTTCTCTGATATCCTATAAGTCCTAATAAAAAGACTCTGAGCTACCTTGAAACACATGCCCAATATATTATTATGATGCCTACAGGCTCTGTGGTGCTGATGAACATAAAACCATTTCAAAACGACACTCACTGTGCATTGGCTCAGCAGGATAGGCTGTCTGGAGGTAGGGAAAAAATGAAAAGATGATAAGCCAGCAGGCCAGGGTAAAATATAATTTTCACTTTTTAGTCCAGAAAAAGAGACTTTCTGCAAATCTACATGCTTAGTCTCTATGTCTTTATTGTAAAACAAGGCAAATAATTCTGAATATTCTCTTGAGATCATCATATCGATAGGCTAATTAACAATAAAGAACAAGGAAAATGCAAAATTCTTTAAAAATGTTAACTGACAACAACTTTTCCTGTAGGAAAGGTCCAGTAATTTCTAGTTCATTCAACTCCCTTCCATTAGGCTGTAAGGCTAATTAACGCAGAGCTATGAAGATCGAAGTATTTCCAATACTTACCAAGCTGGCCAAAAGTAACATTCTTTAGAACAGCAGTCCCCAACCTTTTTGGCACCAGGGACCAGTGCTCCTATGAGAATCTAATGCCTAATGATCTGAGGTGCAGCTGAGGCGGTGATGCTAGAGCTGGGGAGCAGCTGCAAATACAGAAGAAGCTTTGCTGGCTCACCTGCTGCTCACACCCCGCTGTGCGGCCCGGAGGGGGAAGAGGGGGGTTTAGGGGCCCCTGCTTTAGAATATCAGATCCCTGGGGTAATTACAATATTTAGGGGGGTAAAAAAAAAAACAAAAAAAAAACAAGGAATTAATTGAACGACCACAGCCTGCCATATGCCTAATATGCTCCGTAGTAAGAAAAGTTGAGCAGGACTCAGGATGAGGATAGGAGAAAGTCACACCCACTGAGGATAGAGTTAGTGATCTCTAAAGGAAATCATCGAAATGTTCGGAGAAACAAAAGCAAATCAACTCCTCTGCCCATTTCTTGAAACAATATGAGCATAAACGAAGAAATTTAGCCTCCAGTACATTCGGTCTGTCATAGCTGGTGATATTGAATATGATCGCTTTGATAGGGGAGGGGAGCACTGTGTTTAGCTGTAGCATGTAGCACAGACGTTACGGACACGTCTCTCACGTGTGCAGTAGGGAATAAATTAGGTGAAAGAGTAACCCTAATGCAGCTGAAATTCTGGTGTTTTTAGACCACCAAAATTGTAGTTTTGTAGCAGGAAAACAAAACCTCAATAAAATGGCAATAAAGCTTGATAATTCTGTTATTGTATTTTAGCAAACCATTTATAAATTTGCTAGCTGACTGTACAATCCGCGATGAGGAATGCAGAGGCACATCCTATGAGTAAGAACAATGATGATTTACCTATATACTGACTCACTGGGAGGTTTATCTGATTTCGATTACACTTCTATTTTTATGCAGTCACTCCAGATAGTTTCAGCAAAAGAAAACTGTTTATAGAAAATGACCCTAAAACAGGCTACCTATGTGCTTCAGAGAGGTTATTTGGTCTTATAAAGTGTTGAAAATTAAAATGTGCAAAAATAAATGAAAAGAATCATTGATACCTATTCAACCTTTTCCTCCTAGCCAGACAGTCCCAGAATTCATGGCTAGTGTTATTATTTTATGGAAATATACAGAACTCACATATGCTGGAGTGAAAAAAAAAAAAAATGTGGGAAGGAATATAACATTCCCATGCAATATGTAGCCATTGGTGTCAGACTGATTTAGGTTCAAAACCAAGCTTTGACATTTGGCAGCCATGTTGTAAAACATGGACAGAACACTGAAATGTAGGTGAAATGAGATGATCGCAGAGCTTCGCAGAAATCCTAAGCAGTAGTTTTGAATAAACTGACTTACTAGGATTCTTGCTAAAACTGGACTCAGCAAGATCAGACACATAAGCTCAAAGTCAAGGCCTAGTTGAGAAAAGGACTCAGAGGAACCTAACTAAAGTTTGTCAAGGAGATTTTTTGTCAAATCGAAGTCAACAGGCCTTTCAATGAGGACAAGAGCAGCTGTCTTTATAAGGGACGTGAGGCTCCACACACTCTAGGACATGCACACTGACAGCAATGGATTGGTCCCTCTCACTCTCTGATAAGCTGAATATTATAATTATACCACGTCACATTCATATTGATATTACATTTAATAAACCATGGTTACATTCACTTTTATCAGTTGATATTGTCAACAGAAATCACTGTTGCCTAAATGAAGACTTTCTGTACGAGCGGATATAAAAATAATTTAAACTAAAGTGAACTATAAGAACTGAATTTTATTTATATGCTAGAATGCAATATATTTCTTTCTCTAAGTTTCTTCTGGCTATAAGAATTTCATCCCTTATAGTTTATCAATATAGCAAAGAAATTACAAAAGGCAAAGAGAAAGAATCAATTTCAAAATATACATACCTTCCTTTAACAGCTAAATAAAACTATAATCTCAGAAAACATGAAGGGTAAACCACAGTTTTAATGTTTTCAAGCAACAGAGACCCAATAGGTAATATAATAGGTTTTATTAGTCCACAATGCTCAAAAGTTACTAAGCATTAAAACATATGCCTTAGGAATTTTTTAAAGTATTTTTAAAACTATGATCTTGAACACTTGTTAGGTTTCTGGAAAGTATTCCACAGTAGCCCGTGGAGGCAGCACAGAATGGTGCAAGAAAATAGCATGGGATTTGGAATAAGAGTCTATGCTGGGTTAAAGTTTATTTTCTCCACTGGGTAGCCATATGACTGTATAAATTACTCTCAGCCTCAGTTTCTTTGACATAGGTATAAAAGGAGATAAGGCACATGAAAGAGTTTTGCAAGGAGTAAATCACTATACAAGTATTAAATATATCAAGAACACCAAGACAGACTTATACTTGAAATGCTTTTATAAATTATGTACGTGTTTTACCTTTAAGATCACATATACCTTGCTTGCAACCACAGAATCTAACACGGTGTCTTGCCCACAGTAGGCAAATAGTTGACAAGTAAGGTAGACAGATGGGTGGACAGCATAAACAAACAGTTGCAATTTCTTTTACTTTTACTAGCTCTCAGTTATAATCCCATTACCAT
The DNA here is from genome assembly GCF_000325575.1 of Pteropus alecto. NCBI lineage: Eukaryota > Metazoa > Chordata > Mammalia > Chiroptera > Pteropodidae > Pteropus > Pteropus alecto. The sequence continues at coordinate 6,735,890 of NW_006434839.1, forward strand.
CTTAGAATGCTACATTCACCTCAAATAGCAAATAAAAATCACATTCAGAAAACAGGAAATTTATACCAATATTTGTTGGTAATATTTACATTATTTTACCATGATCCAGAGAAACCACAAAAAGAATTTCATTTTTTACAATTTCTACAACTTCTCTATATCTCTATTCAAATGTTACTATTGGTCTTATAATTACTATTCCAGATGTTTTCCCTCCTCCTTCACATTTAATACAGATCACTGCCTACATTCTAACATAAAATTACAAATTTTGTTTTATTGACATTTCTTCTATGTATATCATTAAAACTTTACTACTAAATCAATGTTGTATGATTTTAATTAAAGTTTCCATAGCCTCAAAATCATTGTAAATTCTGTCTTAGACAAAATAAAAATATAATACCTAACTTTTAGCTTTCTTTTTAATTCAGTCTCTGACTCAATAAATATTTGTGTGCCAGGCACTAAGAACACAGCTGTGAGAATTTAAACAAATGATGCTGGGCAAACTAGATATCTACACGCAAAAGAATAGTTGGGCCCTTACCTATATATAAAAATAACTAAAAATAGATAAAAGAACAAATGCATGAGATGAAACTATGAAATTCTTATATGAGAACAAAGGGCTAATATTTCACAACACTGGATTCAGCAACAATTTTTCGGATTGACAACAAAGGCACAGGCAGCGAAAAAGAATTATCAAGTAGAACTTCATTAAATTTAAAGATTATGTACATCAAAAGAGGACAAAGGCAACCCACAGAATGGAATAAAATATTTGCAATATCTGATATGAGATTAGTATCCAGAATATATAGAGAACTCCTAAAACTCAATAGCAAACAAACAACCTGATTCAAATATAGGCAAAGAACCTGAACAGACATTTCTCCAAAGAAGATATACAAATAGCCAATAGGCACATGAAGATACTCAACATCACCAATCCACAGGGAAATAAAAATCAAAACTACAATGAGATACCAACTCATATTTATTAAGATGGCTACTATCAAAAATAAACAAACAAAAAAACTAAAGTAAATATTGGCGAGGATGTGGAGAAACTGGAACCTTGGTGTATTATTGTGGGAATGTAAAATGGCACAGCCACTGTACCAAAAAAAAACCCAGACTTACTACCTGAGTCAGCAATTCCACTTTTGGGTATATACCCCAAAAAACTGAAAGCAGAGTCTCAAAAAGATATTTATACACTCATGTCCATAGCAGCATTTTTCATAATAGCTAAAACGTAGAAGCAGTCCATATGTCCATCGATGGATGAATGGATAAGCAAAATGTGATAGATACATACAATGGAATATTAATCCTTAAAAAAGAAGAAAATTCTGACACATCCTACAACATGGATGAACCTTGAGTATACTGTGCTAAGTGAAATAAACTGGTCACAAAAAGACAAATACTGTATGATTTCACTTACATGAGGTACATAAAGCATTGAAAACCACAGAGAGAAAGAATGCTGGTTGCCAGGGGGTGTGGAGAGGAGGAATGGGAGTTACTGTTTCATGGACATAGAGTTTCAGTTTTACAAGATGAAAAGAGTTACCAAGATGGATGATGGTGATGGTTGCACATGGTAAGTGTATTTAATACCACAGAATTGTACACTTAAAAATTGTTAAGATTGTAAATATTATGTGTATTTTACTACAATAAAAAAATAGGGAATAAAGAATACGGCTGTGCACAGGACCTAACTGAGCCAAGAACAAGAAACATAGGTTGAAACCGCTGGAGCAGGAAAGTACCCAGGGCTTTAGGAAAAGTCCATGACAGTAGTACCTGATCCTCCACTGTAGATTCAGGAACTGCATTCTAGAAAGCTTGACAAAGTTCAGAAGTAAAAGATCAATGAGTGTTATCCAAGGAAGGCAGGGTGAGAAAAATTATCTTGCACAGAGGGTATGATAAATGAGAAAGTATGGAGGTGAGAAAGAATAGGAACCCCATCAGGGAACTAAAGTGAGATGTAAAACAGCCAAGGCCACACTCAAGGAAGGCCCTGAGTGCCATTTCAAGGAGTTCAAACTTACCTTTAAGAGCTTGGACGTTAAGGAGGGGTAAATCATTTAAAACTATGATCCCAGCTGCAATGTGAAGAGGAGATCAGAACAGGATTAGATCAGTTAATAGCCTAGTTATCGTAACCTAGAGAGGCAAGGATGGATGGGGGAGAGAATGGTGCCTTGAACCAAAGCTGCAGCCTTGCAGAGAAAGAAATTAGAGGGTTTTAGAGATGTTAAGCAATGAAATTGTTAGACTTTAGTGACTGATATGGGACGTTTCTGATATGGACCATCTGGAATGATAATATGCAGAAGTCACTAAAGTGGAGAACATAGCTGGCTCAGCACCCAGCAATGAGTTAAGCAAAGATACAGGACTCAATAAATAATGTCGGCATCGCTCTAATGGCCAATCACTATAATAAGACAAATTCATTTTTAATACTGTTGGCAACCCACAAAGAGGTTCAGAACTTGAGTTCTGAGTCAAATGTGATGGCCTGCCTGCAGATTTTCCGCAAATGCAGCAAGATTACAGTAATTAGGAGAAAAGGATACTGAAGAAGAGTAGATACCGCAGTCTTTTGAAGACCCCAAACACTTCCCAATATCTCAAGATGAGAAATGTTGAAGATGGCATGTGTGTTTCCTATGAGCAAAAAGATTGCTACCCCTGTTCAAAGAAATATTAATGAGGGTCTTGCTACTCAAATTGTGGTCCAAGCAGCACTAGAATCACCTGACAGCTTGTTAGAAATGCAGATTATCTATCAGCACACTGGAACTACTGGATAAAAGTCTGCATTTTAAGATCAACAGGTGATTCATATGCATGTTAAAACTTGAGAAGCATTCAATTAGGGGACTTGTCCACAACTTCCCTCTCTAAAGCTAAAATGAAAACGCCAACATTTCTGCCCCCTATATCTCTTTGAAAGAATAACACAACAGCCTTCAAATAATGCAGCTTACAAAGCAGTACACACTGGTACTTAATGGCAATTAGTAGGAGTCAAAAAGTAACTCTGGGATTTCTTGTATTCAGTAGCCTAGATACTTAAGCAAAACTAACAATTATATTTGGTACTTGTTTTAAGTATTTTCCAGAGAAAACTATTTCCACTACACATTTATTTAGTAGAGAAACAGATAACACATACAACACATCCCTCTTTTTCTGGTTTCCCAAAGGGCTTTGTAAAACCCTTAATTATAGACTAGTATGGAACAACTATTTCATTAGCTAATTTTCTGCCCACTTCCCCCTTGTGTCAGGTGAAAATGTGTTACCACGGTTCCTAGTGGAGGCACAGTTAATGTATTTTGGATAGTGATTTGCTTTAAAAAAGTAATTAATATTCCAGTTTCAAAATAAACACATTTATTAAAAATAATGGATTCGAGAATAGATTAAAAGGTCAAAGAAGCAAAACTTCAGTCAAAATTTATACAAAAAAAGAAGTCATGGAAAATCACTGTACATACTACTTAATATCTTTAGTTATTTAAAAATTTTTCAATAAAAAAGATTGATGATTTATCCTCTAATTATTAAAGAACATAAAATACTGTCCATGTTAAGACCAAATTTTAGGACAACTAAAATCATTGAGAGGTTAAACAACCAATTAATAGGAAAGAGAAGAAAACAGACACTTCCTTAAATTTGGATCAATATTAGTACAAAAGCCACTACCACGAGGCTCCATCTCATCAGAGCACTCATACAAAAATGTTCACTCTGGCATTAAGGAACAATACTGAATACACATGGTGATGGCAACAAGGGTTCTTAGGCAGACCCCAGCGTGGTACTAAGAATCATGGTGACTTTAAAAAAAAAAAAAAAAAAAAAAAAAGAACTTGAAAGATATTTTTTTAATGTTTTACTGCTTCCTGTACAATGTGGTTAAGAATTTTAGAACCTGACTTCAACTATAAACCTACGGCTGCAAACAGCTCCTCAGACCATCTCTCAGAGGTCTCACACCTTCTCTTTTGCTCTGTCCTGTTTCAGTCTATGTATGTTTTACTCTCTACACCTGTTCTTCCTTCCATCTTATTTCTCTACCACACAATTCATTTCCCACATACCCACTACTCTACTAATCTATATAACCCACCTAACTCTATATCCATCCTCTCATTATCTAGTTGATCAACCCAACATGTAACACAAAACAGAGGAACATGACCTCTCAGAGAGGTGATGGAGGGAAGGAGAGACTGAGACAAATCTCAGATAATTATTATGGCCAACAAGTACTACAACTGAGAGAAAGAGGTCAAAAGTTACTTCTTCGAAGAGATTTGCCTTTTATTTCTAAAATGATGAAATGAGAAAGAAAAATGAGGTCTGATATTAGCATGCTGCTGTTTAAAAAAATAAAAGGCAAAATTTCCTAAGAAAAAAACTGGAAGAGAGAGCACTGTAGAACTATAATCTTCGGTCATTTGGATGACTTCCAAACTGGGTATTAGGAAATATTTATTAGATGGGTACACCTAAATTAACCAACACCAAATAAGCAGGAGCATAAAGCATACATACGTATCAATAGTAGGTGAATGACAATTTATCTACCAACTAAAAACTCATACTATTGCAAACTCTTAAATTAGATTGTATGTAAAATAGTCAAGAAACTCTAAAGCCTCTGATCTCTAGGTCCAGGGTCTTCAAATAACTGGATTTATAAATTTTAGGACCAAACCTAATCCAAGGTCACATCACCTATCCCTGATCAACCACAATAGTCTTCTAACTGCTTTTCCTGCCTCCAGTCTCTCCATTTTTCTCTAGGTGTTTATATGTCTTCAGTGTCACTTACTTCTGCACCTACAGCCCTGTCTTGAGTGTAAACTTGAAATACATATAAAAGCACTGAGCATTATGTCTAACACACAGATGGTATTCAAGTGTCAGTTTACTATGAATCCTTAGCTGTCATTCAAGAGCCTCAAAAATCTGGCCCCTTCCTACCTCTCAAATCTGAATAGTGTCTGTGCTCTTACAGGAACCATCTATTCCAAAACAAAGTGGAATACTCCGTCACCAAAACATGCCACGTGTAAGATAGACCTATTTTCCTTCCTTGGAATATATGCCACTCCTACCTGCCTCCTTTTTTCTTCTCTTAACTCAATCCTACTCTTCTGTCCATCCAGCTCTCTGTCCCAAGAGACAACCCATCTCTAATCCCACCTCCATGTGAAGTTTTCCTAAAAGAACCCAACTTTACTCCTGTGACGTCCAATACTACATTTTTTTCTACACCACGCATAAGATGTGCATCTCTTCCTGTGACTATTAGATGCTACTTTAAGCCAGTGGGATAAAATTTCTGGAATATATAAAAATCAATTTCATAACTGAAAGCAACATGTTCAGCATGAAAACATTATACTCATAATTTGAACTACATTGATTTTTATATCTCTAGTCTGTAAGACAGAATCTTGTACTTAAATGAACTTAACAAATAAGTGATAAGAGAGCTTCAGAGACCCTGGTAGTGTGTTATTTCTTGACCGGGGTATTGATTATGTGGGTTATGTTTAGTTTGTGAAAATATGTGAAAAGTATACACTTACAATGTAAACACATTTTTATGCATATAATACAAAATAAGTAGGTGAAGGAGAAGTGGGAAGGTGAAAGAGGGGAAAGAAAAACTCAGCATATACTATTCATACAAAGGAAATAAATTAATTCTCAACTATTAGCCTGGCAGCCATGTCAGTATTTCCAGGCACCTAGTTATCTTCAAGGGTATTTAAGAACGTTTCCCTTTAGTGGTATAAAAGCTATTAATCACTTTCACCCTTTTAACAAGGTGTAGTTTGGCTGAAATAAAAACAGTAACTATAAACTAAAAATGTCAACATTTCAGAGGATAATACAGACATAATTTATAGAAATGCCAGGAGGACCAGCTAATTTACATAAATAAAGCACTTTGAAAGTGCAAATGGTATACAAATTCTAAATGATGATGATGCTAATGATGGTTGAGTTATCAATATTTTAACCTTCATAAATGTAATTTAAAAATAATAAGCACCTAACTACTGTTTTACATTCTCTAATCAGTTTAGAGATACTAATTACACCACAGGTCATCCTCTGAAATACATGTAAATAATTCCACGTAGAGAAAATGGAAGTCAAGTCACTAAGTTAGGCTCACAGTCAAAGGAACTAAAGGCAATCCAGTTCTCTTCGGTCCTTAGAACTTCAGTTGAGAATGTGGAACGTACTGCAATAAACAAAGAAGGAACACAAAAACTCACTTTGTTGTTCTGCTTTTAGCTCCTTCTGTAAACCTTGCTTAAAGAAAGAAAAGATTACTGGGGAATGTCTGCAAAGGGAATATTATTAAAATGAAGATCTGGTCCCATATGCTCTAGTCTACATCAAAAGTTCAATGTACTAAATAAAGCAAATGCAGAGAGTGAGTGTGAAATAAAGAAAAGGATTGACACACAAGTGCACAAAGTCACTAGGATCCTGGATTAAAAGGAACTGTTTGTAATACCAGAAGGAGGTAACTAAACCAGGAAAAGGCTGATACAACCCTATTTCCTAACAGGACCATGTACCCATTCTTGTCCTTACTCTTGCATTAGAACCTACTGAAAATGGCAACCAATCTTAAGTATGAACTATGGTGAAGAGATCACTTGTGCCACGTAAAATAAATCTCTGCCTGGGAGAGTGTAGCTCATTATGGCCTCTTATGATATTCAGATCCCTCTAAAAAGCAGATTCCCAAGATGTCACAAGTGGGAGTGCTGGCCTGGAGGGCCTGCTCATAGTCTCTACACATTCTTTTTTCCCAGATTACAACAGGTGTGTAAAGACTAATACATGAGTAAGATACCATAATAAAGGGAAGCAAACAATGCCATAATAAGGTTTACATAAATTTTGAAAACGATGGAGACCATATATCATAGGGGTGAAGTGTCTTAACTCCAATTAGGATAAACTGAGTTTGAATGTCAGCGTCACCACTTAATAGCTCGGACAAGTCACTTAACCTCTTTAAATCTCACTTTTACCATCTATAAGTAAGAATGATAATGGCATTATCAACGTGGGGATTACATGGGATGTGTGTAAAAGACTAAGCATAGTGGCATGTGGTAAATGCTCAGTAAATGTTAGGGATCATTTCCATTATTAATGGAAAGAATAGGTTTAGAAAGAAGGGAATGATGTATCAGCAGTAGGTAAATGGCAAGTACAGATGCTTAGAGGTAATAGGATGAATTATGAAAACTGAAAGATAAATGAAATAATAGAGGACAGGCTTGAAATAATATAGGAAAGCATAGCAAGACAAAGAAACATCAAAATATGAATTCTTTGTGAAGTTATTAAGCACCTGCTATGAAATGCCATAGTATTAGTGGACAGACAAAAAAACAAGTCACCCTCAGCTGAAGAGACCTCAACTTTAGGTTAAATAGGGGATAAAAAAAAAAACAAAAAAAGTGAAACAATAAAACCAAAAGACATGTACAGGCCTAAAAAAGATGGCTAGGTGAGCTGTCTGGTGTAGATATAGGGTGGTTCAAAGGTTGTTACAAATTAAGACTTGAGATGACAGAATCATGATGTTATGACAAACAGCAAAGTTGCAAGTCAAAGAAATACTTTTGGTTTGCAAATGGACTCCTAAATAAAATGCAGGTGAAAGTGAACTTCAGCATTTTGGTTAGTTTGTATTTCTTTGCTCTTTGAAATGGAATGGTAGCGAAACCTCAGTCTTATAACACCAATATGAATACGAGCAAATTATAGCTCTTCTACTTGAAAGGAGATGATGATCTTAAAAAAAAAAAAGTCATTCCACTGTGCTCATCTTTCCAGACTGAAGTAAAAGCCTTGCTTTAAAAAGGTAGCACACTTCACAGGGAAGTGATAGTCACCTAAAGAACCAAGACTCCCAGGACGAAGCCTGTTTGGTAAGATACTAGGCTGACTAAATGAATAAGAGAATAAAGGCAGAGCTGGGCCTAGAACTGAGTTCTAGGCTTATACTCTGGTTTGCTCTTGTGACCCAACCTTTGCTCTTGGGAACCTTCCAAATGATGACATACTTTGTTGTAAAAAGTCACAAGTCACTAAAAATCATTCTTTTTAAAATCTTCCTATTGAGTAGTAAAGACAATAAACATTGACAACCGACCAGAATTCAAAGTCAATCGTGAGCTGAGACACAGTGTCATCATCTGAGCATGGGAATAATACCACTGAGCTCTGAAATGTTGTGAGGGCTGAAGGTTAAATAACGTATTTAAGGCTTGGCCCAGGTTATAGTCATCAGCACAAATGAGTATGAGTGTTGAAGTTTCTTGAAGCAACACCGGTATTTCCCTTTTACGGTCTGGTGTCTAATTCGTGGTTCTCCTAAACATCAGAAAAACCTACGAGACTTGTTCAACACAGACTGTAGGGCCCCATCCTCCCAGAGTTTCTCTACCAGTGAGTGTGGGGCAGAGCCCTAGAATTTGCACTTCTAACTAGTTCCCAAGTGATGCTGTTGATGCTGGTCTGGGGAACATACTTTGAACCACTAGTCTGTCTAAAGTCATTCTGGATGCCACTGCCTACACTGAGAAATTTTCATGGTAAGACAAAAGAATAAACCTCTTCCAGAAAGAGTCAGAAAAGCTTAACGTAAAAAAAAAAAAAAAAAACCCCTTCCAAAAGAAAAGAAAAAAAATTAAAGAAAAAAAAAAAAAAAAAAAAAAAAAAAAAAAAAAAAAATTTGTTTGCCATGTACATATGCAATAAAGTTTTTTTAAAAAATGAAACAGAAAAAAAGAGAAAATAAGCATTTGCTAAGTTGGGAGCTAAACATCCCTAAAGAGAAAGTTTTGTTTACCCACGCCCCCTCCCCCCCCACCTCTTGGCACCCTTTTTCATAAAATGTTAGCACAGGCTTATTCTTTACAAATCCCAAGTGATTCATGTCAGATTAAATCCCCACAGAAATATAGGCAAAATGAACAGATGGCTTTTTCCTTTCTAAAGACTATGTGTATAATATATACAATTTTTTTTTCACTTGAGCAGTAAAACTCACTGCCTCCAGAGTCGCAGAGAAGCTAAATACAAATAATCTATGGATTCATAAGTATTGTGAACTGTTCATACTCTAACCCATCCCAGTTGGCCATGGATGAAGGAAGATGCAGCGGATATAAAACCAAAAGCATAACAGATATAAAAGATAAGGGTTTTCCCAAGAGTCTCTGGCTGCTTCCAGTTTGTTATTTTAAAGAAAGGGGCATGGTTCTTCTTTGCATACATGTTTTTCTCTCTAGTTCACTGGTTAATGATTCCAGAAAAGGAACAACAGCTCTTCACACATATCAGAATGGTGTTTATAGAAACGTTGAGGAAAATTAGAGGTATTTTATATTAAAAATGCAAACTTCCTTTAAAGTGAGCACTTTAGATGCCCCTTTTTCACTTTAGAAATTTCACCTTTACCCTTCCACAAGTAAATGGATTTTTCATCACCACCAATTGCTAGCCACAAGGTAAGAAAAAAGGCAAAAGTACTGCTGTTTGACCAGCAACAATGACATAAAGACTTGGTGACTGCGGCAAAATTACACTAATTACCAGAGACTAGCTGGGCATCCTCAAATTGAGGCTCTCAGAAGTAATTTACTACCATAAACTGACTCAATTACAGCAATTTTAATTTCATATTCTTGTAGTTCATTTTTTCCATTTTTTTTTTTTCTCCTCATAACTTTGTTGGTCTTTTGGTAGGATTTTTATGCTAGATTTGTAACATTCTCTTGAAGCTTGAAATTAAAATTTCATTCTACCAATTCAGTCCCTTCCCATTTGGTGAACACCTTTTTTGATTCCTGCATCTCTAATGGAGCTGAAAATTAATATGACTTTGTTTAATTCTCTGATTATGCAAAAGAATCATCAATGATGTTACCATGTTTCTTTGTGTATAGTAGGTCTGCAGTTATAATAAAAGCCTTACACTCCTATAGCGCCTCACCTCCCAGAGGACCACAGAACACTTCACACACTATACTCAGAGGAAACACCTCCACGCCACTCACTCCAGCTGCCCCGCAGGTGAAGCGCAAGCTCTGATGAAAACAGCATTTCTTCAAAAGAATTACATCATACAAGCTCTGATGACCCTAAAGACTTAACACTTCAAAAAGGCAATTATATACACAACATGTCACTGAAAGAAGTAGATTTAATTTACAGCAAGTGCAGTTCACTTATAGCAAGATACGAATAAAAACGTTTTTAATAAGGAGAAAATCAAAATGAAAAATCAAAACGTAAATTCTTTTTCCAAATAAGGACAATTTTGGATACTTTTATTTTAATTTAACCTGCAATCAAATTTTTCACTGTTCTTCCAAATGTATTATGACACCTACAATGAAAATGATGGCAATGAGTAAGCATCGGTTATCTAGTAACAATACTGTGATACTCTCAATGTTCAATGATCTCTCTTGACATTATTCCATGCCCTTTACCTGGACCCCTGAGCTGATCTGCCTGGATGACAGAAACTGTGGGATGGTATAACTGCCCTCTAGTATAAGAGAAAGCAGGGTGAACTAGTCTCCTGGGAACTTCTTCACAATGTTATGATTCCTCTGCCACATGCCTTTTAAATCTACAAAGTTCATCATATTTACTAGGCATTTAAAATTCAATCTTAAATAAACCAACAGATATGTTTTGGAGTATCTATACTCATTCATTCAAAATATATTTATTAGGTGCATACTGCACATAAGAAGCTGTGCCGAATTCTTGGGTAGAGGGGAACCACAATTAAGCCTTTTCTCAAAAGGCTTAAAGACTAGTTGACAACTGAAATAAAAATTGAAAGTGCAAAAGCACTGTGAGAAACTTAAAGACGAGTAAGAAATGGTCCTCCAGAGGACTTTTATCTGATTGAAATGAAAGATGTAGATTCTGCAGAGGAAGAAAATAGGAGATATGTCAAATAAGTGATAAAAAACAAAAAGTGCAATGAATTCTTGAAATGATCAGTGAATGGTTCACAGATGTGATAAGACAGAGCACACTGGAGCACGTCCGACAAGGTATCCAGGAATGGGGCAAAGGCAGACGGAAAGACGCGAAGCACAGACGAAAGCACTGGTGTGAGAAAGAACAGACTCATACTTAGAGGACAAAGGGACTAATTTAATTGTAATACAGCATTTCTATAGGAAAAGAATAAAACTAAGTGTGGAGGAACAGGCTTTGTCTAAATTGTAGAGGCATTTGAATGCCAAGCTAAGAAAATGATCTTATCCGACAAACTAGTTTATTATAGGGAAACACAGACCATTTGTAATGAACCTAAAATTTCCTTTGCATTTTCAATTTACTTCTTTGATTATAGACTGGCCCACACATCATCAGCAGACCATAAGGAGTCCAGCTTTTCTCCGGGAGCCCCTTCCCATCCAGGAACGTGAAATTATCAGATTTCTACAGGATACAGGAAGAGTCTATGGTCATCCAGCCCACTGAATAACCTTTTTCCTTAAAGTAAAATCCTGGGAGGAGTGGAAACAGGACTGGTATTACATTCCCAGCAGCTACTCAATTCCCAAAGCACCCCAGGGGAGCCAGTGTGCTTTGAAGAAGACCCTGACCTCATACATACCAGCCCACTCTCTCAAATTGACTCACCTTCAGTGAGGGCCCTGACTGACCCTAGTAGTGCTGCATCCCAAACAGCGAGGAGTTAATTCTATAAAATCAGGCGGGATGGTGCAGGGTCAGCCTCAGGGCAGTGAAGCTCCCCTTTAGCCTATGTCAGTCAGCAGAGCATCTAAAATGTGCCTGGGTAAAGAAAAACAAGAGATGGTGTTTCTTTTTGATCACAGCAGGTGACCAGATCATCAACAAGGGCCCAGACTCAGAGAAGAAAGAAATGAAAAAAGCCTACAGGGATAGTCAGTCTATTTCCCCACTGATGCACATTCAGTTCTGTCAAATGTCCAATGAAATTCAATTCCATTGTCCCAGGGACTATCCTATAGTCCAAGGCAGAAATGTTCCCTGACATTCAGTTTACATTCTGCACTTAATTTCTTTATGCCGTGTTCACCTATACTATTGTGAAAGTAAATAATTCCTTTATTTCGCATTTGAATTTTTAAGAATTACTATAAAGTCTCACCCTCATTGTTCCCAATGCATTTGCATTTGAATTTCCAGTCAAAAGCATCTGACCTTCATCATCAATAATTATTTTGTATTCCTTTTCCCAGCATAGCAGGCAGGCACTGCCATACTTGTTGATCCCTTGATAAAAACACAAGTGACAATAAACAAGTACTTGCTTAATTTTGCTTTGGAGCCCCTTTTTGATAATCTGTTATCTTTGAAAATGCTTGCGTAACCCCTCGAAAAGCGTTCTATATTAAACCAATTATTGGCGAGTCATAACTCTCTTCTGAGTGACTAACGTTACGATGACGATATTTCTTCAGTATCACCCTATCTTTGAAAAGGTTAACATCTTTTTGCTTCCATGCTCATTCCTAAACATGCCAACTTTTCCAAAAAGCACCGAGACTTGCCTCATTTGAAACCCTTAATCACTACAGATGCTCTGCTTGGGACTCCTACCCGTCTGTCTATCATTCCGATGCACACGTGTCCAACACCCAACTCAGTGTCCTAGATGCCGCCTCACCAGAACTGGGTAGACAGGGATGATCGGCCCCAGATCTGTGATGAGATGCTGTTTTGTGCAGCACAGCCAAAAATAGTGCTGGCCTTTTTCATTGCCATATCACGTTGCTAACACATATCTAATGTGCTGTCATTTATCACCCCTGTGAGACTGGCTATGTCGTGCTGAGCTTTCGTCATCTGTTGTGTGTAGTTCACTTGGCGGCAGCCCTTCTCTTCCTTAGATGAAATCATATCTAAAGCAGTGAATTTTGTTGTCGTTGTTCACTTTATATTTTCAAAATCCTTTGAAACTTTTAGGTAATTAATTGAAGAAGATTCATGTCACTACTAAAAAAAATTTGCATCTTTGAATGCTATAAAATTTGTTATCTTACTAAGGATAAACAAAATTTAAATGATTTTGAAGACAACTTTCCTTGAAGACGTGCCCATCACCTTTTTTTCAATACTTGGTTGTATTATGGGCATAGATTTAACAATAAACACTTATTCTGTCCATTCTTCTACAACTAAACAAAAGTATACATAAAACACAGGTGGGTAAGTATGATGATGTTAAACAGTTTGAGATCTCTGAATAACACATTTTCTTAAGATCCTTCAAGTTAGGAAGAATGTTTTTGTGACCATATACAGTTTTTGTAGCTTCCATTAACCACGTTCCCTGGAGTTCTGATGGATATAAGAATGAACGAACAAGAGAGGATATCAAGAAACTGGTGGCCACTCTCACTAACCAATTCTCAGTCATCGTGTAGGTTAAGCTGGCTAATACAGAGATTAAGAGGGAAACAAATATCAAATCATCTCAACTTCAAGGTCTTTTCCTTACAGCTGGCCCAAATATACTTTCTGTCCTGTTTGCTGTTTCTTCACTTCCTTCCAGGCTCACTTCCAGACCTGTTAAAACAGGCTTTTACTTCCTCTTCAAGGTGTCTGTCCATATCCCCTAAGGAATTGCCAGCTTCTGAAAGCCACCGCCCTTGACCTAAAAAACATTTGGATCCTATTCAAAAATTTGCTATTGCATCACCCACATAGGATGAAAAAATTCAAAAGCAAAATGTGGCATCACTCCAAGAAACACCATCTCTAGGGACTGTATAATATGCTCCTCATGGCAACTACGAATAGCTGATTGAGCTGGTGAGCTACTTAAGGGAAATAGTCCTCACTTTACTTTCATACTCATGAGCTTCTGAGTTGGTCTATTTGTACAGCTTCAGCTATTATCACCAGATGATCCCTAAATTTCTATCTCCTGCCCTAACCTCTCTCCTAGCCTCCCATGCTCAATCTCTGCCTGCCTATAACACAACTCTACAGGGATATTCTTCTAATACCTCAAAGTCAACAAGCACAAAGTACCATCTTCCAGCTCCTAATTCCCAATCACCCAGGCTCAAAACTTCACCCTGCCGATAGCTCTCCATGTCTGAGAGTCAATGTTTAAAGGTTTCAAAAATTCACTCTTATTTCAAAATCTCTATCCTCTTTCGTCTCACTGTCCCTACCCGAGTCTCATATTTCTCTCTTGAACTGAACTTGCCCTACTGTTACCTCTCCATCCATTTTCTTCCCCACCAATTCATTTTGCACCCTGCTGGCAGATAAATCGTCCTAAAACTTATTTTCACCATTTAACTCCTCTATCAAAAAAGCATAACATCGACCATCATCTATGAAGTAATCATGCCCCCCATCAACTTAAATCTGATTAAACCTCTAGACACAAGTTGCAAGACAATAACAAATAGCAGATGACACCACTATAGAAAGCAATCAACAAAATCCAGAATGTAGAAAGTTCTACAGGACTAATGATTTGGTTTCTTCAGTAAATAAATTTCAAGGGGTTAAAAAAAAGAGAAGGATGGAAGGAAACTTACAGGTAAAAGAGTCTTAAGAAACTTATCAATCAAACTGCAAAATTTAAACCTTATTTGGATTCTATTTAAATGAACTGTAAAAAACATAATTACAACAACATGTGACACAACTTGAAATGTATACACTGACTGGATATCTGATAATAAAGAAATTATGCTTTCAGGCACAGTTATGTTTTTTTTAAGAGTCCTTATCTTTTAGAGATTCATGTTGAAATACAGATGAAATAATATAATCTCTAATTTTTTTTTCTTTTTTTCAAAATAAAGGAAAGGGAAAAGAGTAGGAGTAGAGAAGAAACAACAAGACCATAAATTGATAACTTCAAAAACTGGTGAAGTTGGATAGATGAGTACATGGGGGTTCATTGTACGTGTCTATGTATTTCTGAACATATTTGAAATGTTCTATAATAAAAAACAAACAAGCAAAAAAAGTAATGGCCCTCTGCCGAAAGGGGTAAAGTCCAAACTCAATCTCTTATTCAAAAATCTCTTATTAGCCCAAAATTATTCAATCTTATTTTTTTGGTAATACTTTCTAAGAAAACAAATGAACAAACAAGCCAAAAAAACCTCCCTTCTCTTTACCTTTCTATAATACTGTTCATATATATTCAACTCTAACGTAATATGACATACAGCAAAAAATTATAGTAAGTAGAAATATGCTACAATGTGCCAAGTTCCATTCTGTCCATGAACTCAGTGACTCTAACCCATTCTGACCTCTTCCTTTTACGGTCTTCTCTAGCACTTGTGTTCACACAGAACATTTTTCCATGGGACCCTAAACTGCTGTATATTATGTTTTGTCATAAGTTAAAATAATTTCATATTCCTTTTATATGACCATGTTAAAAAAGAAATATATTTTTCTCCTCACTTAAAAAATAAATATGAACTTAGAAAACTTATACAAGTAATAAATAGAGGTGGAGGAGAAGCAACAGAAAAAAAAACCCTTTCTTAATAACAGAATAATTATAAACATTCTCATATAATTGTTTCCAGTCCAAAAAAAACTTGGATGAAATAATGTATTTATCAATGTTCTCAAGTCAAAATAGGAATTATCTATGTTTGCTGTCCTTGAGCTACTACTGTAAATAAAGTTGACCATGATCTGTAACTGGAGATCAGTTACAGTACAGTCATTCAGTTTTTCTTTCTCCTCTAAAGTACATATATATTAAAGCATTTTCCCATCTTTATGGAGTTTCCACTTGCAATAATTATTCGCTATATGTCACAGAAACAGACATTCTCCTAAACATGCTACAGTGATATGTTCTCCAAATTAAATTAAGTACACATTTTGTAAATTTATGACATCCCTTAAGACTGTCTTTAATATGACCAAACTTAGCTCTTAACCAGACTGTCCATTAGAATCAGTTAGAATCCTACTGAAGGAGACTTTCCAGATGGGGGGTCAACAGGTAATTCTGATTGTTCGTTCCTGTTTTAAGACAGTAGAGATGACCAAACTAAGATTGACTATGACTAGTATAACAGAATCCAGAAGACTTCATAACCAGATTACGCATGTTTAGAACAGCAAACCATGGGACTCAACAGGTCACACACAGCACACTGTCTGACCTCTGCATCAGTGCTTGTCACCTCTTAACCATGACAATTTGATCCTTCACAACACAGCAGAGCTTCACAGGAAACTCTTCTTTCAGTAACTCTTTCATTAGCAGGACTCATTCAAATAATGGTGATTCTATAGGCTAAAATAAAAAGAAATACTATAACAGCAGGTTCTATGTCATCTTTCACCTCAAAAGGTTTACGATCAAGGGCGTAAAATAATAATATCCTGCTGTTTAACTTCCATTCAATTTCTATATTAAGCTTTGCATATTATGAAACACACATCAGTAATGTCTTTCATTTCTATATTCTAACCTTTATCCAGAAAAAGAATGTAAGCAATGAAAACTAACAGTTACTAGAACATAGTCCTCATTGGAGTGACAAATAGGCACAGATGCACACCCTCGAAGGAACAGCAACTCCCAGAATTTCTTTGTGCTCCCTGCTGACAACCATTTCATAAAGGCAATATATATGAGAAAAATTAAACTACTCCAAAAATAGGAGGGGAGCAGAGGGGGAAAGCAGGAAGAAAGGGATGAGTAGAGGGTGTGGGAAAGGAAGGCCCAACGACCACTAACAGCTGTGACCACCAAAATATTCAGAACATTCAGATGATCTAATCTGAAGCCACTGCAATAACATGAATGAAATAATCTTAATTTCCTTAATCTATACAGTAATGCAAAGGCTTAAAGCAACTTTACTGCATTTATCAAAATCTTTGGCATTTTAAAAGTGGAGAAGCCAAATTTCTATTCAGTGACTCCTATTCTTTTTAAACTTGAAATCCTCAATCTTCGTAATGTGAAAACATGTATGTATGTACAGATGTAAATACACTGCTATACATACACTTAACAAAACTCCCAATGTGACATACTTCTCAACACAAAGCCCTCGTTTTAAAATTATATGAACTAAAATCATTTCAACTAAATGAATTCACTAAAAGGATATCACAGGTTTTAAGTTAAATGTCAAGACGCCAAAGTATAACCCAGAGTCAGTTTATAAACCACTGACTTAACAATTGAAAAAGATGGGGCAAGGTGAGTTCTACATTTGAACCTTTGGTGATAAAAACTTGATTTAAAACTCTTATCTCAGTTTTTCCATCTCTAAAATGGAGACAAAATGATATGATAAAAACATAAGGTCAAAGAGATTAATAAGATAAAAGAGAGCATTTTAGTGCTGGAGTCTAAAGTAACAGGTAAAGTATAATTACTGTAAGAATCTTCATAAGCTCACTTGAAGGAAGTAATTCCATGAAAGACCTGTATTGTCCTAAATTGTATTGTATTGTGATTTCAATGGTCTTTGTTTTATTTAATATGATCAAACTGGTAAAATTTGCTGAGCCTGGTAATCATTTAAATATTCTCTAACCAATTAAGAGTAGTAGGCAAGAATAAAATGTTAGCTTTTATCTTGTGACCAAGACCCAGGGCAACAATCTCACACCAGGGTCTGGTTCCAGTGGATCATTCTATAAAATCAAACCTACAAACCCCACAATATTTTGGTAGAATAAAGACAGCCACAAATTCTTTGCCACTCTTCCCTCTGAATGGACTCTGTGTTCTTCCCCCTTGAATCTGGGCTGCCCTTTTCACCAACAGAATGTGGCAGATGTGACAGCATGTAAAATCCAAGAGTGAGCCTTAAGAGACTCTAACTCTAGCCTCTCCTCTTGCATTTTAGAATGCTCCTCACTGCAAGCCAGCTGTCATTTAAGAAGACCAACGACCTTAAGACCACCATGCGGCGAGGTCCTATGACAAGAGAAACCATGCAGAGAAATCTTCTTGGACCTTCTAACCCAGCCTAGTCTTTAGGTGAAGAAACCACGTGAATGATCTCAGTTAATGCCACATGAAGTAAAAAGGACCAGCCAGCTGAGCCCTAACTAAATTTGTGACTCACAGAACTGGGAGCAAATAAAATGGCTGTGTCTTAAGTCACGAAGTTTCTCAGTAATATGGTATGCAGCAACAGACAAACTAAAAGAACTATCACTATACAAGAATTGAAGCATACTTACAAATGATACCCATGATCAGAATAGGTTAAGAAAAAAATTTTTTTCCAACTCATGAAAATATAATCTTCGTTGCTCTAAAATCTCAGGTAGATAAGATTAACATTAGTGAAGCAATGTCAATTGCTTTAATTTCACTTAAATCATAGAA
>NW_006434839.1:6754377-6766890 GCF_000325575.1 Pteropus alecto
CGCTCTTTCGCGTTATCATTAGTCACCACCACTTATTATGGCTTCTTTGTTCCTAGCAACCCCCTTGCTTTGGCCCAAGTGCACCAAACCTCGATAAGCACGCAGCCTTCACAAGGACACTTAAATCATTTGAGGAGCACTCGGCCTTTAATGGTCCAAAGTCTCATACAAAACCAGACAAAGATAAGTTTGAGGCATGTAGAGCTGAAAGGAAGACCTATCACTTCTACCCTTGGGTCTGCTAGACTAAGATCTAACCAGACACAAGTACACCCTCCCCGGGTAACCGGAAATTTAAAGAGATCAAACATTCCACCAGATCCACTTATTCTGGGCTATCAGCTGCCAACTGCTATTTTCTAAGTTTGTCCATGTACTGAGGTGTCCATGATGTTCACCTCAGGTTTCACTGGACTTAGACACCTGAGCTCTCTGACTTGTGCATTTGCCACATCTACTCTGAGAGCCAAAAGGATCTCTTTGGCTTCCCATCAATTTGTGCTTTAAGCATTAGCAGTGAACATAAAACACCGGGAGAGTCTTGGCCCTCTAGAAGCTGAGCCCAATTTAGAGGAAGATTTCTCCTTTAGCTTACAAAGGTTAACTTAATTCTGTTTATCGGGCAACATACTACCTATCCATTTACAAGGCAGAACAAAAATTCTAGGAGCAGACATCTTTCTGGAGACTCAATGGCCTGGTTGACAACATGATTGTAATATGCCACCCAAAAATGAGGCTATCAAAGTTTTAATGGCTGAGAAATGATGAAAACTATTTCTGCAAGAATAATTTCACAAGTTATCTGGCTTGAAATACTGACAAAAAGCTAGTTTTACTTTAAAGTATGGAATCCTCAGCTAGCCAAAATATCAAATGAAACAAAACCTAAGAATAACCCAGTTTCAGACCTAGATTAGAAATAGAAATTGCATCCGTCTCCTCGAAAAACCTCTCCAGGTCATGGATCAGTACCAGTAAGATTTGTGGATTTTCCTACCCGACAGCAAACTTTAAGTTCTCTCTGCCTGAGGTTAATTTTATCACTATTTAAAGACTTATGTAGCAGTTAACAAAAGTAAAAATTTTACATTCTGTCTCTGTTAATCTCCAGGAAAAAAGAGATCAAAGCCTAAAAACTGAAGTGACTTGTTTTGGGGGTCACCATCAGCGGTAAACACTGGAACTGGAACTCCCTGCCTCCATCTACAGAACACTGCTTAGCACAGCGAAGGGTTACACATTTTTTTTAAGCCAACAATGGCTAACTGGGCAGTTTTGTTTTGAAAAAAGAGATGAAAAAACTGAGGTTTTTTTTCAGAATCACAGAACCTGAAAGATGGGTTTGTTCAAAGTGATCCTCTTATTTCCTGTATTATGCAGAATCCCACAATAAATGGAACATTGTTTCTAATGTATCTCAACTTTATACACTTGACGTGCAGCCAACAGTATGACAGGCATATCACTGAGTAGGTGACATTTTGGAAGGTGCTGCTGAGCTCAAAGGGGCAAAAACATGTATTTCTATTATCACAGTTTTGAAAAAAAGTGTGAAACTGAAAAAGGAGCGTAACGGTGTATGGTCACAGGGCTGACACCAGGAGAAAACTCTGACACCCTGTTACTATGATAGCTATAGCCTGTGTCCTCCCTAAGCCGTCTCCAGACACAAACACGCCGAGACAAATGAGCCTTCCAACTACAGAATGGATCCTACCTGCCAGGGAAAGCCCAGGCTCCAGGGGAGAAAAACTGCTGAAGTCTTTACAGGATCAAAAATTATTTTCTTTTCTAAGATTCAATAAACAAAAGAATAATTCAGTTTTTCAGCAAGAAACATTTTCCATTCAAGGGAACACTGAAATTTGAACTCCAGACACTTGTAACTCCATTCATCATACGATCCCATTACCTTCATTCGTGCTGGTACATACTTAACCACAGGTGTCTTTTGGTCTTCTCAATGACTTTGTTCTCCAGGAATGACTTTAACCGAAAGAGTATTCCACCAACAAGTAGATGAACACTAAACTGGCCCTAAGCATATAAAACTCTACATGGAAACTGAAAACAAAAATCTTTTGTAAATGCATGCTGGGGAATATTCTCCTGTGTGATACTCGTGCCAGATTGCTAAGCCTGAATCTAGTGGGAAAAGGTACACTATTGCAGGCTCCCCCTCACTTCACCAGAGTGAGCTCTCCATCTTTAGTTCATCTTTATCTAATAACTAACACATAGTTGGCCTAATAATTTAACACGAAACCATGGTAACTAGGCTGACAGGTTGACTACATGGTTTTATAGACTTTCTAAAAGACTCCCAAAAAGTTTACAAATCCTGATCTCTCTTCTTTCTTTTACCATCTTATGAAAGCCTGTCTCATTTATTTCACTATTAGACAATACCTCAAGTAATATAATCCAGATTCTCCACTAGCCTACAAAATAGTTTCCCTGCCCCAGTCTCCAGCTTCTCCAGTCAGTTCTTCTGACTACCTTAATCTTCCTTCATCTCATCACACCCAGTCAAAATCCTGAAATGTCCTAAAACAAAGACTCAAACTTTACCATGCACACAAATAACCTGAAAAGCTTGTTAAACACAGATTGTATGGCCCCACCCCTAGTTTCTGATTTGCTGGTGTGAGGCAGGGATAAAATCTTGCATTTTTAACATGTTCCCAGGTAACACTTATGCTGCTGGGCTAGGAAACACACTTTGAGAACCAGTGGCCCAAGCAACAGCTCCCAATTCCAAGATCCTAAACAAACATATTAGAATCACCTTAGAAGCTTACACAGACACACACACACACACAGAATCCAGTCCTTATCAAAGAGATTCTCATTCAGAAGTTCTACAGTGGGGCTAGGAATCAATCTCTAGATAAATCTAATACACACTTAGCTTCAAATACCATTAGTCTAAAGATAAGTCGCAAACAAACCTCTTACATGACACCACGCATTCCACAACTTATACCCAGATCTACCTATGGAAACTTATCTTCTGGTCCACAAAATAAACTCTCAGTCACAGGTAAACCATTCTTCTTCTTACTTACCCCTGAATATCTTTGAACGCTCATTACTTTTTCGCCACTTACCAATATCATCTATCCTATCTAGAGTGTCATTCTCCATCTCTTCCTCTCTGAATCCCCCAAGGATCAGCTCATCAATCTTAAAAACCTTTCTTGGTCCATTCAACATGTCTCAAATATAGGACATATTGTGCCAACTACCACTCTTACATTTGACAACATCAGTTCATTTGTGTCTGCGTCACTGCATATCCAATTTATTGATGGGTATATACAGTACAATATTATTCAGTAATCTATAACCTGAGAGGATTTTGAGGAAGCTAGGAAATATAGGAACCCAAAAACAATGTAAAAGTTGTATAACAATTTTATTGTGTAATAACAATTTAAAATATTTAGATGATTGTCATCCCAATAATTTTTAATAAAAATAAATTTAAAAAATTTAAAATCGCCAAGATACCATAAAAAAAAAATAAACTATTTAGATGAACCTCATATTCCAAAAGGCTTTATTCTCGAATATGTGCATTAATAATAAAGATGAGCAGAAATTAAGAAACAATCAACCCATAGTTAACTCAAGTCATGACTAAGGTCATTCTTCTAAAACATTAAAAAAAAAAAAAAAAACACAGATGGGGACAGAAAAGTAGATATGTAAGAACCTGAGAAAAATGGAGAAAGTTAAAAGGCAAAGAACACTGCTACGCTTTGACCTCAAACCAATTAAATATAATATGCGAAACGAAATGTTATTTCTATGTTACACCTCTCACTTTGTATTATTAGATAAGTTTGAGTTTTATGTTCTTTAGCTGTTAAATATCTTATCCTAATGGTATACCTATGCATTAACATGAAACAGCAATAGTATTGCCAAGTGTAGGATTTGGAGACTACAAGTCACAGAGATACAGCTGATAGCTCTTTGTGTCTTAAACATTCTTGTGGGGTGGGGAATGGAAAATGAATGTTAATTATACACGAGGTTTCTTTTTAGGGTAATGAAACGTTCTAAAATCCTATCGTAGTAATGGTTGCACAACTCTGTAAATATACTAAAAATCATCGACATCTATACTTTAAACGGGTGAATCTTATGGTATGTAAATTATATCTCAATCAAGCTATTTAAATAAACAAATAACTCATTTCATAATATGAGGATAGGATTCCCAAATCACTCTTTTAAAACCACATATGTGAAAAGTATAACTCATTTACTATGTCAGAAACATTTTTAGTCGTTTTTAAAGTTAATGTCTGATAGAACTTAAAGTTCCTTAGTTTATTATAAATATTATTAATATGAGATAAATGAGTTTTGTTTTCCAAAATGTAGGAATCATGTACATTTGACAAAATAGGAAAGCTAAGTAAGGCATAATATCTTATTTTGCTTCTGACCATAATTCTTCATAATAGTATTATAAATAGGATCCTAAAAGATTGTTGAATTTAGAACATTTTTCTAAGTTAGTCAAATAGCCGAGATCATAAAAACTTATGAAGTATTTTATAATCTTGTGACACTAGGATTACATAGTCCATACCATATTATATTTTCAGGTTTCAAATGCCGTAAGTATTATGATAGAAAAAATTCCATTTGATAATATTATATATTCCAATAGTGTATAATGTTTGCATAATACAAACTATTTTTATTAGTATTTCATGTTATAGCTCCTTCCATTTGTATATTTTTAATCTATCTATATTTATATTTAAAGTATATCTCTCACATCCAAAATAAAAAACTTGTATTAAAACATGGATATATAGTCTTCAAAATACCACTGTTAGAAACGGTCCAAAAAAAAAAGGCTATGAGTCTACGGCCATGCCACCCTGAACAAGCCTAATTCTGTCTGATCTCAGAAGCTAAGCAGGGTCGGGCCTGGTTAGTACTTGGATGGGAGACCGCCTAGGAAGACCAGGTGCTGTAGGTGTAAAAATATAAAAAATAAGGGATTGTAAGCTGAAAAGGTCCTTGTAATCTGTGAGGTCGACCAAGGGTTGCCTCGCCTAAAAAATAAATAAATAAATTACTGAAAAAAACAGGCTATGGAAATGTTCGTGTTTAAGGGATACTAAAGGGACCTGAAAAATAAATGCAATATCTAACCCTAGACTGGATTCTCTACTGGAGGGAAAAAAAAAAAAAAAAAAACTCTGCCAAGAAGAATGGGGCAACTGACGAAACTAGAACAGAGAGTCGATCTGACAACTTGCTGTTAAACTGTTCAGAGAAAAACATTCGTGTGTGTGTGTGTGTGTGTGTGTACATACATGTACACATGTACAGATAGAGAAAACAACTGATAAAGTAACAAAATGTTAATAGTTGAATCTGAATAAAGACATATATGGATGCTCACTGTACTATTCTTATTGTTACAACCCTTCTAAAAAGTTTGAAATTTACAAATTAAAAAGTAATAAAATAACATAAAATGCATCTCATAAACGGCATGGTTGGGTCTTATTTTTTCTTGTTTTTAAGCCAACCTGACAAACTCTGTCTTTTAATTAAAGTGGCTAGTTCATTTACATTTAATGTACTTACTTATATGGTAAGTATAAGTCTAACACCTTGCTATTTTCTACTCATCCCATCTTTGCTTTGTTCTTTGCCTATCCTTCTTCCTCTCTTGCTTTTAGATTAATTAAATATTTACTCACTATTCAATTTTGTCCCCTCTACAAACTCTTTAGCTATACATCTATTTTACAATTTTGGTGTTTGCTCTAGGGATCAAAATATGCATCCTGAACTTACCAGTATACTTTAGCCATCATGCCTCTTCCTATACAGGCATACCTCGGTTTATTGTGTTTTACAGATGTTATGCTTTTTACAAATTGAAGGCAAGACCCTTCAACAGCGAAAAGATTAGGACTCGCTTTACTGCAATACTCCTTTGATTGCCATCGCCTGGAATTGAACCTGCAGTATCTCCGAGGTAAACCTGTATAATGTAAGAAACTTATAGCACTGCAGTTTCATTTATCCTACTCCTATCTTTTGTATAATTATCATACATTTTACTCCTAAATATATTCTAAAACCCACATATATTATTATTTTTGCTTTAAATAGAAATTAAACAATGAGAAAATTTTATTCTTACCCACACATTTACCACTTTTGGTCCTCTTTATATTTTCCTATAGATGGTACCATCTGCATAATTTTTCTTTCCCTTAAAAAAACTGTCTATAACATTTCTTGGAGTCCAGGTCTAGTGGTGACAAATTCTCTCAGCTTTAATCCCTCTGAAAAGGTCTCTATTTAACCTACATTTCAAAAAGATTTTCAGTGGATATAAAATTCCAGATTGACAATTTTTGTATTTTCCAGCACTTTCAAGATGTCATCTATTGATTTCTAGCTTGCACTGCTTCTCATGAGATGTTAGAAAAAAATTTTATCATTCGCAATGTGTCTTTTCCTCTGTCTATCTTTAAGATTTTTTTCTTTGGTTTTCAGCAATCTGATGATGATATGTCAAGTTTTTCTTTGTGTTAATCTTGCTTCAGATTTGTTGAGCTTCTTGGATCTGTGGGTTTATGTTTTTCAACAAATTTAGAAATTTTTGGTCACTGTTTCTTCCATAATTTTCTACCCCAATCTCTCCCCTCTCCTTCCATACCTACAACTACACAATTGTTAGACTACATGATATTGTCCCATAGGACTTTATGGTTTTGCTCATTGTTCTTCTCAGTCTAGTTTTCCCTGTGCTTTGGTATAGATTATTTCAATTAATTTACCTTCAAGTTCTCTGATCCTTTCTTCTATAGGATGCAATCTGATGCTAAATCTATCTGGTGAATTTTTCCTTTCAGATATTATCAACTTTTTTAAAATCTCAGTTATCGGTCACATTTTTCGATGTTTTCGCAATTATAACAATTGTATGCTCAACATTATGAACATTTTGTTATTGAGAATCTGGATTATACTGTCTCACTTTATAATGAGTTTTGTTCTGGCAGGCAATTAATACGCAGGTAGATCAGGCTGATACTGTAGAGACTTAGCTTGGCCTGTGTTATGCGAGATCTACAGTAACCCTTACTCTACAACTAGAAGGGCCTTGTTCCTAAGACATAATCTTTCTGAGGTCATATCAAAAGCACAGGATGTTCAACAAGTCCACCCCACACTGAGTGGTTTGAACTCCAACATTTCCAAGTATTTGGCACCTTCTGGAATCTCCATGCAGCTCAGTCCCACAGTAGCTCTTTCCTACCAAGCATTGTGGTATATGCAGCTTCATATTTGAACAAAGGCTCAATGGCACTCTTCATATTTCTGAGGCTCTTTCTCTGAGCAATTCTTGCTTCACCATAATCCACAAATCCCAGCTACCTCCACATTCCTGAACTCTAATCTCTGCCTTTTAGAGAGTCTGCTGCTGTTTAGGCTTCACTATGCCATAGTTTGGAAAACATCTCCAAAGCACCAGCTGGGATGACTGTGGAGCTCATCACATACTTTCTCTTCTCAACTGACCATGCTGACTGCCTGAGTTCACCCAGTCTTAGAGCTGCCTGCAACAGGAGGTAACTTCAACATGGCCTGAAAATGAAGTCTTTAATTCTAACTATTTTTGAAATAGCTTTAAAATCTACAGTCTTATTTCATCTTTATCATGAATATGTAACACAAAAGGCACATATTATTTCCATATGATAGATTAGCCAATCAAGATATAAGAAGTTAAATAGCAGGTTCTAAACAATAAAGGTATTTTATTCAATACCCAAATATTCATCAAGCATCTACTACAAGCATATAGTAACTGATATAGTAGCAAAAAAGAACTCAGGGAATATGCTACCCATATTCTTTCTACTGAACCATCAATAAAGTACACAGACTGTACTCCCCGCTCAAAAAAAAAGCCTAATGAATGAATAAGAATCAATCATTCAACCCACCAGGAACATGTCTACACTCTCAAAAATAACTACAACTTCCATTCGTTATTTATTTATTCCTGCAAGACTCCTATTTTCCATGCAAGTAATTTCATTCCTACAGTTATATTTTTTCAATTCCCTACATATACTTGATTTTTTTCATATTAGTAGATACTGTTTAACCAAGACATTTCTATTTAGCTATGTCAAATTTGTTTCAGCTGACTCTTAATTGTATTTCTAATTTTCATCTGGCCAAATCGAATATATTTTCCCGGCACATGGAGAGAAAATATAATAAAATTTCTAAATACCATCTCTGCAGCATCCTATCAAACAGTAATACCATTCCTCCAATCTTAAACAAATCAATCAAAATGATACATTTACACTTATATTCTCCTCTCAAAATTAGCTCTTGACCAGTGATTCACCCCAATGTATGGAAGGGTGGACTGTAGGAAAATGGTCATAAAATTAATCTACATATATGTTTATAAAATAGTGTTTAAGAACATTTTTATATTGATTACCTTATTATGTAACTAATTCCAGTGAAGTAAAGTACTTTACAACCAAAAGCCAAACACCATACATCCTTGATCACTACATACTGAGAAGCTCTTTCTGACTTTAAAAGGCAGGCAAAAGAAGTTTGTTAAAAGGTCTTCTGAAGATGATAGAGTCCATGAGATCAGTAGCATCGCCTTTAAACAGAAACATTACTTTCTCACCCTGTTTAAGAAAATATTTTAGGTGGCTCATTTTTCTGTCATCGTTCCAACCTGTTACTATGAGTCAAGATAGCATCCTTTTTAAAAAGGACCTTACCTGGAGGACATCTTGGATCTTCACCCACACATCTGCCATGTCTCCTGCTGAGTCAGTGGAGTGACGACGGCGTTCTGCAGGTAACCCAGAACCACAGAGTGTGCAGTGGCTACAGCATTAAACTTGTCAAACAGCAATTCCAGCAGTTCTAGAAGTAACCTAGCCAAAAACAACCAAACAAGTAAATAACAAACATACACACAGAGATGATTTACACTTGGCTGCAAGAAAACCACCAGACTAAAGTGAAGTAGCACACTACAGGTAAACAGCACAATAACAGATTTCAACAGGTTTGATTTCAAACAGTTGCATGATCTAAGCAACTTTGGAAAACTTATCTAAGCCTCGATTTCCTGTGCTATAAAATGGAAATGACATAAGAATTTAAAAACCAACTGTAAAGCCTCTAAACCACCAGTAGCAGTGCAATATACAAACATTTCAGTGATTACAATACTACTATTTTGTACTCAGGTAGACAGTTTCCCCAAGGAATTCAGGCAATTTTTCAGACAGCAGTTCGGATGTCACACAGACCATGCTATTCCCTAGCAATAAATTGGCCACTTTGGTAAGGATCCTAATCCTTTTAGTCATGGACAGCTTGCTTACTACATTCAAATGCATGGCCGAGGTTGCCTGAAAAAAATATACACCTGCCAAGCAATCTGACTTTCACCACAGGAAGCGGCTTAGTCATCCGCATTAACTCATTTTTCATAGTGAGAGATGCTGGACACATATTATTACATCAATTTTATATACTCAAGGACACAAAATGAGGTTGGAGGCAGCTGGGCCTAGAACAAAAGTTGATTTCCATGTCAGTGCATTTAGCCACCTACCTCTCACTACAGTTCTAGAATAAAGATGTATATTCAGAGATAGCTTGGAGCTTTATGTCATGGAAGCAAATAATTTATCTACCACTGAGCTTGCAGCTTCACTGACCACCAGGCTCGGAATCTTCTTTTCCTTCTCTGAACTTGTATAGTATTTTATCTACTTTATTTTATCCAACTTAACCACATGTGGCTCACAAATGTATCTCAGTAAACATGGGTCACATTTATTTATATATAGACTTTTTACCTCCCTTCTCCATTATTAGTCTTTCGGTGTAGGCACTGCTGTATTCATCTGTATACTTAAGAGGACTTAGGACAATGGTCAGCAAACTCTGCTGAATGAATTTAATGTGGATACCATGAACAAGAACAAAAAATTTTGGATGTGACCTTTATTGCATATTGTGTGGCTCTCAGTTCATAGTTTCTGAATAGACTTATAAACCAACCTGGAAAGTAGAAAAGCAAAGCAAAAGAGCTTGTCGGCAGTGTCAACTAACAAGATCTTATTACCATAAATAAAAGGTTATGACTACAATCTCATCTAAACATACAGCATATTATCTATTCCTTTGGCTTCTTTACTGCCCAATTATTATAATTAATGTGTCAATGTGACAGCCAATAACTATCTTAAGATAAAACCCTAATACCTATTTGACAGTTTCATTTAGATGAGACAGAATCAATAAAAATTTATGTAGTACTCAGTCTAGACTATACATAATCCAGAATTTACACATTGTATTTATAAATAAGAGCCATTGTACCTTCTGAATAATGATTTTTTAAAAATCTTTTAAAGGTCAATTTATGTTTATACTCACATATACCTAAAACGATTCTTCTTTCTCATGTGTTATTGGAGAACTACTCAAATATCAGCAGAGAGAGGGACAAAGTACTGAAAGGTGCATCTGACACAACAGCCAAAATAGTTAATTCAGTGCAGGGAAATAATCTGTATAAAAGTGGTATCTGGCATCACAGAGTAAATACCTGATTAAGTGAAGGTCCTATTTTTCAAAAAAAAAGATTCGTGTTGAGTAGGTAAGCCTGTGGTTCCCAAATATCAATCCACAGACCATAATGTATTTGTCAGTGGTACGTAGCAAAATAAGAAAAATAGGACCATATATTGACTTTTCACAAAGCTAAATTTATTTGATATTTTTTTGTACTCTCTTGACAGGAAAATCTGTTATTTTCTCTCATGATGGCAGTTATATTGCCAAATGTCCCTATTTGACAAAATTAAAACTTTATAACCTTATGTTATGCTCCAACATTTTGTGAAATCATATTGATCCATGACATTCGGAAGCCTGAGGTACACTGATGTCCAACTTCCCAATGGCATGAAGTTCTAGGTACATGCCTGCAAAGCAGCAATGAAGCAGAAAACACTGGAAGAGAAGTGGCTCCTCTGAATGGAGGAGTGCTGTCTGGTTATCTCCAGAGCCACCAAGCTCATGACTGCACACCTTGACTGCCACTCAAGGACAAGAGCAACTCAGAAACCAGGGGACGTGCTCCATTTAGAAAAGAGACCTAGCAGGGAACTGAGTTGTAAGATGAGATCCACGGTAACTATTAACATCATAGAAAGAGCAACCCCTTGATAAAATGTGGACAGAGTGCCAACTTCCTTCACTCCTAAAGGATCAATGCCAAGGCAGATCTGCTGCAGTATGACCATCATAGCCACAGGAGAGACTAAACTGGGGAAGAAAAAAAGGGAGAAGAGACAGGCCAGACGTGGTGAGATGCTACTCGTAGCATTTGCTTACTTTGAATTGCTCACCCATTTAAAAAAGAGAGAAGCTCTCATTTGCCTTCTCAGCACACAATCATGGCACTAATAAAACCTGAAGCTCCAACATCAAAATTATAACCTTTTGTGCTGTAAATGATACCGCCAAGAGAGTAAAAAGATAACCAATGAGAGAAAATATTTGCAAATCACATATCTGATAAAGAATTTAAAGTTAGAATATCTAAAGAATTCTCACAACTCATAACAAAAAGACAAATAACTGAATTTAAAAATGGAGAAAGGATCTGAATACACATTTCTCCAAAGAAAATATATGAGGACCGATGAGCAAACAAAAAGACGTTCAACATCATTAGCCATCAGAAACATGCAAATCGAAACCGCAAGATACCACTCCAATCCACCAGGATGGCTGTAATCAAACGGACAATAAAAAACGTTGCTGAGGACGCAGAGAAATTAGAATTCTTTTACATTGCTGGTGGGAACGTAAAATGTTACAGCTGTTTGGAAAACAGTTTGGCAGTTCCTCAAACCATTAAACAGAGTCACTATATATGGACCCAGCAATTCCAAAGTGTGTACCCAAGACACACAAAAACACACATGTGCACAAAAACTTGTATGCAAATACTCATCAGTGAGGGCCAAACAGAAAGAAAATGTAGAAACAGAGGAAGAAGGAACGTGGTGTCCTAAAAAGTGAAGTATGAAAGCTGACTCCTTCAGATTCCGACTACCACGAGACATTAGCTCTTCTCTTCTGAATCACTTGTTTTTTGTTTGTTTTTCCTTCTAATATAAGTAACTTGTAAGAAACAAAACAAATTCATTCTTTCCTAGCACTGATCATTCCTAACCTTTTAATTATGAAAAAAAATCTCTCAACTTCTCCAAGTATTCCCATCTGTAAAATCAAAGCCTTCATTAATACCTGTTCTAGAAGCCTCACAGAACTGCTAAAAAGACCAAATCAGAAAAACAGAACCAGTCAAGGAAATAGTACGATATTAAAGAGAGGGAAAAGTCAGGATTCCTTTGTCTGGGTTTCTGGCTTGATCAACTC
>NW_006434839.1:6767004-6831148 GCF_000325575.1 Pteropus alecto
AGAAATTTGGAAGGAGCATGTTAGGTTTAGATCTGATTATGTTACGTTTAAGGTAGTAGGTACTTGGATAGCCAAGTCTGGCGCTCAGAAGAGAGACTGATATCGGAAACTTAAAAAGTACGAAATATCTGAAAGAATGAGATCACGCAGGGATAATATGCAGAATAAGAAAAAAGAAAAGCAAGCAAGGTCCCACAGCCAACATTCCCTGAAACAGCGGCATTGAAAAGATGGTTAGGAAGTAGCTAGGGAGGAGGAAGGAAGTCAAGAAGGAAAATTTTAGAAGACAAAGGAGAGTATCAACAGAGCCAAAGGCTACACAGGAGTCAGGTAAGGTAAAGAGAGAAATTTACAACTCACAGGTCCCCAGTAACCTTGGCAGGAAAGGTTTCAGAGGAGCACTGGAAGCTGAACTCAGCAGTGGGATGAAGAGTGAATGGCTAATAAGGAAAAAGAAACCAAAGTCAATCACATATTTTGCAACCAACATATACTCTCTTTAAAAAAGAGAAAGTAAGAAGACTCTCGATGCATCAACAAATAAAAAACATTAGGAATCATTCACATAAACAGAACACGAGTCTGGCCCAATTTAAAGCTACCAGAAATAAACCGAAATGTATTGTTAATATTCATATACACTTTCCGACTGCCCACACAATGCTATATTGAGAAAACAAGGGTTTGCCTTTAGCTGCAGACATATTCAGAATGACCTAAACACACGAAGCCCCACTAAAATCATTCCCAACTCCATTCCCACCACAAAATATTAAATAAATAAGAGATAAAACACTACATTGCAGTTAGCTCAGTTGCTTAAATCCTGTTAGGCTCAAGGTTTTCACCACTGATCTAAAAGACAATAGAGCAGGCAGAATCATTAAATTACTAGATGATTCCTTAAACTGAATTGAATAAGAGAAAGCCTCATATAGAAATAAGCCTAAGAACCTTAGAGATTAGAATTTCAATTAATTGTAATTTCTACCCTTCAGAAGAAAAGAACACTCATTCATTCTCTCTCTCTCTCTCTCTCTCTCTCTCTCTCTCTCTCTCTCTCTCTCTCTCTCTCTCTCTCTTCCCTCCCCCCTCTCCACCCCCTCCTCTCCTCCCTCTCTCCCTCCCTCCCTCCTCCTCTCTCCTTCCTCCCTCTCTTTGTCTTTGTCTGTCTGTCTGTCTCTCTCTCTCTCTCTCACCCCCCCACACCCATCCACAGAGGTTATTTCAAGAGTCAGAAAATAGTGAGAGAAACTACTGCTCCTGAGATGGCAACTGGTGCAAATGCCAGTATAAAGGACTGTCATTAGAAACCTAGACTTGACACCACCTCTCTACTAAAAAGCCATGGGACTGTTCCAGATTTCCAGTTCCTGAAACAGAACTTTCCTCAAATACAATTTCATAAACACAAATTGATTGTGAGAATTAAATGCAAAATTAAATGTAAAAGTGTAATAAAAAGCAATTTGTTATTTATGTAACTTTAGCAGTTATCATCTAGAGGAAACTAAAAAGGAGACAAGAGATGCTTCAAATGTTGCCTGTCCACCTGCATCTCTGTCCTTCCCTCGGCTTGGTTAGTAGAGTGCTGCTCGTATTCCGTAAGCTACTCCAGTACCATCCCAATGAAACTCCCATTTTAATTTAATTACTTGGGGTTGGGTTTCTATGACATAACTAAAAGAGGCCTAATTCATGGAAGAGCCAATTCTTTCATTCCTCTGTAATTCTATAGTTGCTCCAAACAAAATCAGATGATCACAATGGACCGTGTAAAGTGACAAAAAAGTGACATGCATGGCCTCCTGGGCCAGAAAGTGAAAATGGAGTCCCTGTTTATGCTTCTTTGTAACCACACCTTGACCCTAACACATGTCCCAATGCCCAGAATGGAAAAAGCACTCAGTCAAATTTTGTGGGTGTCCAAGTCCATGAGTAAAAGAATGAGCAATGTAGGGTGGCAGTATTAGGAGAAGTCTAGAATTAGAGACACCAACCTGGCGCCCTCTGCATGCAGCTGGCAGCTAAAGCTGTCATACTGGAAGACACTCCTAAAACAGTAAGGCTGAAGTGAAATGATGATGATGACAGCAACGAGGATGACGACAAAGACCACCACGTCAACAACAGCCACAATGATTAGAACGTGCCCAGGCACTGTGTGAAGTGCTTTACTTGGATTATTTCATAAAATCCTCTCTCAAGACAACTCCCTGAGGAAGGTACAGTAAGCCCTCAACGTCAACGATAGGTTCTGCAACTCAAAGCGAAACAGTGAGTAACAAAACCAATTTAACCAACGGCTAATGAGACATAAACAAGAGTTGAGTTTCTACAGCATCCTATCAACATTATAATAAAACTTGGAACAAAACGTTTTTCAA
The DNA here is from genome assembly GCF_000325575.1 of Pteropus alecto. Lineage (NCBI taxonomy): Eukaryota > Metazoa > Chordata > Mammalia > Chiroptera > Pteropodidae > Pteropus > Pteropus alecto. The sequence goes on from NW_006434839.1 coordinate 6,769,392, forward strand.
GGACCTGCTGGACCACTTTTATCCTCATTTGGAGACAAGGAAAATAAAGCTCAGAAATAAGGAGAGAACAAAGGACTGAATTTTGGAGAATATTCCTATTAAGGGGTGTTAGGAAAAAATAAAGTATTTTAAGAGGCCAAAGAGATATCGGTACTTAGGGTGCCAGGGAAACCAAGGCTGGAAAGAGAATCAGCAGAACTGTCTATACTACCTCTACTTTCTCGCTGCACACTGGCACTCTACAAAAACACTCTCGCTAAAGTCTCAGATGATCACTTTGCTTAATCTAATAGACACTCTTCGGTCCTTACTCACATAAGTGCAGCCCCTGTTTCTACTGACCACTCACTCCTAGAAACACTGTCTAACACTGCCTTCCACTGGCCCCACAACCCCACACTCTTCCACTTTCCCTCCACCTCTCTGGTTCTTCTCAGGAACCTCTCCCTCCACCTGCTGCTTCAATGCTGTGAACTATTCTCAATCCTTATGCTCTCTGTGTGAACTCATTCACCACTATGTCCTCAGCTATCCATCCACTAGTGACTCCCAAACATATCTCTGGCCAGACCATTCCCCTAAGCTGTAGACCTCAAACGAAGGATGTCTTCAACGGAACTCATCAAATTCTACCCCCAAATCTACTTCTCCAGGTTCCCCAAGTCAGTAAATGGTACCACTTGCCCCTGCAAATCATCCCTACCTCCCTTCCTTCCTCAAATCCAATCAATCCCCAACTTCTTTTACATCTTCCTCTTTATTTTCTGTCAAATGGGCCTACTTCACTCCACTGCCATTGTTACTCTGCTAATGCAGGTCGTATCATCTCTTCCTTGGATTATTAAAACAACCCTTCAGTCCTTGCCTCTCCCCCTCTAGACTGTAAACTCACTGAGAGTTAAGAACTATATCTGATGTATCACTATATTTTAGTTTTTGTCATAATATCCAGAACATGATAGGTAATAAATAAGTATCTGCTGGAAAAAAAAAAAAACGAATAAAAAAAATGAGCTCCAATAGATGGGAGAGATGGAGACCTGACTACGGATAATAAATAGTAAGGAAATGAATTTATAGATTATAATATTCTGGTTTTAGAAGACCACAATTACAGATATTTCACACAAAATTATCTTCTCAAAAAGATAACCTTTTCAACCTCAACATAAGAACCAAAAGTATAGTTACAAGCTGAAAGATATATACATTCAGAGCTAACTTAATGCCGTAATAAAATCTATTTTAAGTCTTAAAAAAACACAAAAACGAAAACTGCCAAGATGAAGAACGTATTTGTCCTTTAAACACTCATCCGATTACCTGGCAAATTTTAAAAACAGCCTTATTATAGATATAAATAAAATGTTACTTATGATCCCAGATCTATTAACTTCCTACCCGAAGTTATCCCTATGTGTCTCATTTTCAAGCACTCCCATGAAAAAAGGCAGAGGAATAAGAAGAAAATGTTAAGGAATAGTCACAATTGCACAAAGAAAGAAGTGTCTATTGTATAGAGCTGTATCATCAAGCTGTGAAAAACGTTTAATTTTTAAGGTGAGATACAACTATCTGAATCTAAATTTAACATCCAGGAAAATTAGAATTAGTCATTTGGCTGGAAACCCCATGATTTCAGCCAAGAAGCTTCCTTACTTGGTCACAAAGCAAAGACACACACACACAAGGTAGAAAATCAGTTCTGTTCTCCAACTTATCTGCTGAAACCTTAATATCAGGGTTCTGCATTTTCCCGCTAACAAACGCAATAACCACAGAATATTTCTCTACTACTACTATGATCTAAAAGATAAGAAAATACTGAACTCTGAACTCAGGTCTTACATAAAAAAAGTTTTAATTAATCATCATTACTTCATATCGAAATAGTCTTAGTTTTAAGTAGCTTTATCTCACGTACACATTTTCCTAATAAGCTTGGCTGAGCTAGAATTTTTCATTTCAAATAGGGGATAGATCCCATTTAATCTTTAAGGTTATCTAATACCTGCTTTTAAAAGGTAGAGATAAGTTTCACCACTTGCTAATAACAATGTTCATGTAAAAAGAAGTTACTATTTGAAGAGTGCTGACTAATTCTCCATCTGCACTATGAAAAGAAAAGGAAAAAAACTATTCACAATGAAGAATGAAACACAGGAAAAATAATGCTAAACTGGGCTCTAGACATTTCCTTCCTGTGTCACTTCCCTACTTAAAAAGTCAGCCTCCCAGGCTCGGTGTCTAAATTCTGGAGAGATGACTATGAAGGAATTTCTCATTCTAACGTGCAGCAAATTAGTGGCTACAATTACAAAATAAACCCTGGCTCCCTTTCTTTTAATTAAAGTATTAGTTATCATTCTTCCATAAGCTTTTCCCAAGATAATCTCTTCAAAAAAATGTGTTCAGAGAACTGTACAAGCACATGCAAAAGTATGAAAGTGGACCACTATCTTACACCATATCCAAAAAGCAATCCTTAGAAGAAAACATAGGGGTAAGCTCCTTGACATCCGTTTGGCAATGATTTTTTGAATTTGACAACAAAATCAAAGGCAACAAGAGAAAAAATAGGTGAGGCTACATCAAATTTAAAAGCTTGTGCACAGCAAAAGAAATCATCAACAAAATGAAAAACAGCCTACAGAATGTGAGAACATATTTGCAAATCATATAACTGATAAGGGGTTAATAATCCAAAATATAAAAAGAACTCACACAACTCAAAAAAAAAAAAAAAAAAAAAAAAAAAAAAACAAAGAAAACCAACAATCCGACTTTAAAATGATCAGAGGAACTGAATAGACATTTTTCCAAAGAAGACATACAAATGACCAAAAAGTACATGAAAAGGTGCTCAACAGCATTAATCATCAGAGAAACGTAAATCAAAATCGCAATGAGATATCACCTCACATGTTAGGATGGTTATCATCAAAAAGACTAAATAAGTGTTGGCGAAGATATGGAGAAATGGGTTCCTTGTGCATTGTTGGGTGGGAATGTAAACTGATGCAGCCACTATGAAAAATAGTATGGAGGTTCCTCAAAGAAGTAAAAACAGAACTATTAAAAGATCCAGCAATCCCACTTCTGGGTGCATATCCAAAGGAAATGAAAACAGGATCTCAAAGAAATATCTGCACTCCCATGTTCACTGCAGCATTACTTATAATAGCCAAGATAAGGAAACAACCTAAGTGTCCATCAACAGGTGAATGGATAAAGAATATGTGGCACATATTATATACAATGTAATATTATTCAGCCATGAGAAAGAAGGATATCCCACTCCTTGCGATAACATGGATGGACTTTGAGGGCATTATGCTAAGTGAAATATGACAAAGACAAATACTGTAAATCACTTACATGTAGAATCTAAAAAAAAGAAAGAAAGAAACAGATACTAGAACTGATTATCAGGGGCTGGGGGAGTGAAGGAAATGGGGGGACAGCCATCACAAAGCACAAACTTCCAACTCTATGATGAATAAATTCTGAGATCTACAGTACAGCATGGTGATTATAGTTAATAATACTGTATTACATATTTGAAAGTTGCTAAGAGAGATCTTGACTGTTCCAATCACAAAAAAAGATATGTGATTACTTGATGTGATACAGGTGTTAGCCAGTGCTACGGTGGTACTCATTTTGCAATATATAAATGTATCACATCAAAAGGTTGTATAACTTAAACTTACAGAATGTTATATGCCAATTATGTCTCAATAAATCTAGGGTAGGTGAAAAGCCTTTCCTCCATTTCAAAATTAATATTTCATCACAGTGGAACACTAGAAAAATTATAAATGCACTCTCCAGAGATTACAAAAGTTAAGATTTTAGGTGTGCATTCTTAGAATTTAGTTGTATATTAGTCTCAGTACAAGAATATACAGTCTCCAGGGGAATTGTTTCGGTTTCTACGCCATCAGTTTGATTCTCAGGTGAGCTAATTAAGATCCATTTACTCTATGGCTGCTGATCAGACTTATTAATACGCCCAGCTATCTTTGAGAGGCATGCCATTGATCGCAATGGGGAGTGTGGGAGAATGGATACATCAGTGCAGATATGCCCTACTCCTGAAGAAAAACAAAATCAGGGCCAGGAAATGAGAAAGTCATGTTTATATGAACCGAAAGCAAATTTACATGGTAGAGAGACTACTTCTACTCTTAATTCCACCACCACCAAACTTTGTGAACTGTCAAATTACTTCAGCTTTCACATTTCCTTGGGTAAATCTGGGATTAATAATAATGCCCCTACCCGTGACAAGGCCAATGGTGAGGCTCACTCAGGTGAGACACCAGATGGCACACTACTTTGCAAAGCATAAATGCTACAAAACTGCAAACTCCGTGATGTCTGCGATGTTATAAAGAGTGTTTGCAAACTTTAGTGCACATAGAATCATCTAAAGCGCGTACTCCTGTGGGCCCTACACCCAGAGATTCCAATTTAATCACCCCTCCACCACAGGAGTAATTTGCATCTCTAACTCTCAAATGACACCCGTGCTGATTCTTAGATCTCACTGTGAGCAGTGCTGAGATTTAAAATAAATAAATAAAAATTAAAAAGAGGCTTCTTATTAAAAATTGTCTTCTTTGAATCTTTTACTTATTCATTAAACTTCTTGAACATTTAACATGTGTCCATTCCTAAATCAGGCTGCAAACACAAAGTTCACTCCCCTCTTAGAAGCTCCTGGTCCAATCTGGTCAGACACCATAATAATGGGATGGGCCAGGTGCTAGAGAACCCCAGGAGAAATACAGCCTGAGACACACCCACAAAGGTGCTTTAATCATATCTGACACCACGCCTAAACATCACCAAGGGAAAATTTCATTTTATACAAGTCCTTGTACATTTCCACAATGAAAAAGATTCAGAGTTAGTTTGTGTGTGGAGTATCTTTTGTATTGTGACATCAACAAGTACAGAGAAAATGACAAGACCGAAGGCAGCTCCACAATCTGCCAAAGAGAGAAGTGGCCTTGATGCAGCATGAAGGTAGACACCCGATAACATTATCAGGAATAACCCATTAAATAAATTTCAGCTATTATTCCCTTAATTGGTGCAATCTCTAATTTGAACCTGCTGTAGTACGCAAAACAAGAGAAATCAAAAACCTTCTTCTACTCTGACAAATATAAAACAATGATTTAAGAAATGTAATATGGAGTAAGACCTCCAGCTTATCCAGCCAAGCACCGTTTCTCTAGAGACTAAAACCGAAGGACAATATACAATCAGAAAGACAGCTGTCTGACTTCACGTTTACAAAAGAGCTATAAACATTACTGACTTAAGTAATTCACCATGTTATGAAGCTATCAATTAATTTATATAAGTCTTACTAGAAAATACATAGATTTGGGACCAGTACCTACCTTCTATGGTAATGAATTGTATATTTTAGTTAACAACTGGTATAATAAGTCCCATATGTAAAATTAATTCCTTTCATTTGTTCTAAAAATATTTCAGTAAAGCTGCAGGGAATATATTCCAGTTGAAGAACAGTGGAATTTCTTCTATATGTCCCTGTTTCATCCTATTCATACCCTTCAGTGTTTAATAGCTGGGTGTATTTAAAGCATGTTCTCACTGATACATGTAATCAAAAGCAGAGATTTAATCAAATGGAATCATAATCACCGAAGTCAAATTTACTTGCTTCCCGCCTGCTTTGATTTGAATTAACTACTCATCTAAATTACATCGAGGCCCTTCCGGATTCCAAGCATGTCCAGGTGCTACATGCAGTGCTTGGGAATGGCTACAAGAAAGCACAAGGACAAATGCTTGACCTTGCTTCAAAGCTGCTCTTAACGACTATTCTGCAAAATAAAATGACCAATTCCACAAAATCCTACATTTCAGATACAAGAGTAAGAGAGAGATGAAAGATAATGCTACTTTTCTGAAAAAGAAACACATGCCTGACTCTAGCCATAGGTTTAAAGAAATCACAAGAAATATTGTATTTATTTCTCTTTTCATAAACACTATTTGTACTGCAAAGCTAACCTTGGCACCTGTGTCATTAAATCTTCTTATAGATAAAACCACTTTTTAAGACTTTTCTATTACAACAGTATGGCCTCGTTCAGAGTTCTGTATTCTGAATTTTTAAAATATTTTTAAATACATTTTTTTCAACATTTAGAGCAATAATTCAATGTATTCCTACAAATCCACAGCCTTCATAGACTGAGAAACCAGAAAAAAAATTTAGGAAATGAAGCAAATAACAACCTTGAAAAGACCATGACTATAAAGTAGATGATTCAGTGTTAGAATTATTCAACACTCATGCAGCTAACACTGACAATCAATTACATGACAGACACACAGGAAGCAGAACTGAAAGGGGTATACAGTCCACCACAGTACAATGTAATAAGTGTTATGTTTGTTTAAAAGTAGTGTAGCCACTTTTTCAGATTCTAGATGAATCAAAAATATAGATATTAAAAATGTACTAGAAGAAAGTTTGGGAAATTTTTCTTGTAATCTAAAAGTGGGGGAGTCTTAAGTTTGACACAAAACCCAGAAGCCATAAAAGAAAATATTGATAAATGTAACCTCATAAAAATAAAAAACAAATGTCTAAGTCCGGACATCAAAAAGTCAAAAGAGAAACTGGGGTAATATTGTGATATAAATGTCTAAGAACTAATTTTCTTAATATATAAAGAGTTCCGGCAAATCAATAAAAAAAAGAAAAATAGATAGCTCACTGAAAAAGGACGTAAACAGTATTTGAACATTGTATTTCTGAAATTTTCAAATGCTAAAAAAGTAAACAAACTAGCATAATGACCCACCCTATACCTATCACCCTACTTCAGTATCATTTATAGCTAATCTTGTTTTATCTATACCTCTACCCACTCTCAACTCTGATTATTTTGAAGTAATATATCCAGCTATAACCCAAATATCATAACAAATTATTTTTTATACAAATGAAAATAAGTTTAACCTCACTTATTAACTTATTAACTCTCAAACATTACGGATGACATGATAACTGGGTATTATTGTATGTTTGGCAATAATTATCAAAATCTACTCAACCACGGAGGTCAATAAAACTTTGAAAATGGCATATCAAGAATCTGGCTGCTTTCCTTCACATTTATTATATGTGGATATCAAGCTAACTGCACAACTAGAAAAAAAACTGGTAGGTGCTATCAAATGAATGGAGCTTTGATAACTACAACTAGTACCAAGCAATAAAAGCTGTCTTCATTAAAACACACACACAACACACACACACACTTCCCCTAACGCCCACCTACTCAGACCAGCTCAGGCTCCCATGGTTACACGTTCTCACGACACACTGTTTTTCTTCTGTGGTACTTAATACAATTTGTAGTAATATACTTATCTCAGGGTTCTCTGATTAATGCCTTTCTTACTCTCTAGATTTTAAACTCCGTAAGGACAGAGACCATGTCTTATTTGCTTGCCCCAGTTTCTGGTCCATAGCAGATATTCAGTATACGTGGAATTCATTCTTTCATTCAAAAGATATTTATCCTGAGTGAGGTGGATTCTGTGCTAGGTGCTGAACAAGGCAAACTAGTGCTTTCTTCTCTTGAAGCTTCTTTTCTACGAGCAGTCAGATAATAACCACACACACACACAAATACACACACACGAAAAGTAATCTAACTGACATAATCCCTTTGATCTGCAAAAAGGTATTATATTTTTCCATACTGATACTCCCAATAAATAGGATTTTCATTTTTAATTATTTCTCCTGATTAAAATAACTTGAATACTTTAAATTCTTAAATAATTTATTTTTCACTATAATTTAACAGCTGCAAAATAGAGTAGAAAAATAAAACATACAATCTTACTATCAAATACAAATACTTTTAGCATTAAAGTATATCTTTCCTATGTTTTCCACAAAACCTTCAACATGACTTTCAAAGTGAGCACAGATCATGCCCTGTTCTTTGCTTTATCACTTTCTCTTCTTTCACTCATAATAAAGATCTAGGAACATTGCAAAATGGTCTCTTCCTCAAAGAGAAAAAGGTCTCCCTGGCAACCATAGTTTCATTCAATCTTTTCTGCCCTCTTTCAAGACCAAGTTTTACCAAAGCGGAACAGACCTCCAACACCTCCCTCTGCAATGAATTTTCTGCCTTAACGTTTAAACAGAACCATATTCAAATAGATGGAGCAGTTGCCTTACACAAGCCAATCATTCTTTTCCAACATTCTTTTCTCTTTCATGCTCTTGACAAGATATCACACCTTTGAGATTTCATTTCTTCCATGTATTCTTCATGCCTTTGTTTGTTAAATATTAGAGAACTTCTTCCAGTTTCTTTGAAACAAAATTGATATGAAAATACTTGTGAACTAGATTTTGGGAAAGAATCAGTGATTAGGCAGCAGGAGCTGAAGAAGCTGGTTATGAGCTGCACGGGCTGCAGATCGCATTAGCTGCCTGAAATTGAAGACACTGCCTGACTTTCTGAGGACAGTATGGGTAGCAGGTGGTCCTGGGAGATTAGCAAAGCACATGTTATTACCCTAATGTTTATCGAGTTGGCAACAATAATAGTGGTATTTTCCTTTAATAGGAAGCACAGGTTTATAGATACTCGATAGATTATGAATGAACAGAAAGACAAAATATTCTTCCTATAAACAGACAACAGATACTTTGGGAAATGTTAGTTTAGATAGCCTGGGGAAGGGGAATCAAAAATAAAATCCAATATGTGGATCACCAAAGTGATTTTTAAAAAATGGCTGTGAATGTATTCTGGCACTGTAGGACAGAATTCACTAGCCTAGTTCCTTCTATTTTTCTAGCAAAATAGCACACAACATTAATTCTCTTTACATAAAGACAAATGGAAAAAAGCCTGCAATGCATCACAACCAGAATATATTAAATAAGATGATGTTGAACAATGAAACATTTAGAAAAAGTTAGTGCTGGTATCCTGCCTCACAGTAGCATTTATATGCTAATGATCTGGAATAGGTTATTTCATTGGAGGGTGAGGAAGAGAATATGCATGCTGAGGAAGAAGGAATCATGGCTCTTTTTGCCTATGCTCTAACTTTCTTTTAGAAAAACAGATTCTTATATCTTTAGTATGAGATTCCTTGCGGTGATGGTAAAAAAATAAAAATAAAAAATAATCCCAAACATTGTGACTTGACTTCTCTCTAAAATAAGTGCCACTAACTCCTCCCACTAAGTTGGATAAACACAAAGTACCATGCAAGCTTCAAGTGACAATCTGACAAAATTCCTTCTCAACCTTCTAAACCTCTAGAAGCAACAATGCAAATCACTTTTGAATGATGTTTCTAAGATAATTATTTCTTGACAAGTTTTTAAAAAGCATTTGATAACACACAGCCACAACAGACTAGCTTAAAATTATGTCATTTAGAATTCCAGGCCAAGAATTTAATCTTTGATCTTCAAAAAGTGGTTCACCCCAAACATGTGCTTTTCCTGTACTATTTTATCACAAAGAATTTTGGCCCAAATTTTCAGATTTGTACATTTTATAAAATGGGATCATGTTACAGACATGAAACCAAGACAAATAGCTTGTTCACTTGCCAGTATCCAATATGTATATTCTGTCTACAAAAGCCTTTAAAATATTGACAAAAAAATGAAAAAGAGGAAAAGTCCCTCCTGCTGACTCATTCTTCACAGAGAAACATTTATTATTTCTAGGGGCAGCATGCTGAATTTCCACTTCCACTGTTGGATTTCCACTCATGACTTCCAGAAGGGGCTTAAGGAATGGAAGAGGAAGAGGTCAAAATCCTTTGAAAGACACACTGCTTTTAAGGGTACTGTAATAAGATCTGCAGAGACGTTATTGATGCATGCCTTTTCGTTTTATTTCCAATATATATTATAGTTATGTTATTTCTCTATGAAAGTTCAGTGTATTCTATTCCTCTAGGGACTCGCAGCGACAGGGCAAGCAGCAAATCAAAATTTTGGAGCATCCATGAGTAAAGAGGTAAAAGGTCTTCAAGGAAATCCAGGCACCAGGCAAAGAAAGAAGGAAAGTTCAATTTAGGACCATTCCCCAGCTCCTTGGATCATAATATGAGTGGATCAAAGAACATGGAAGTTGAGGAAAGAACCAAGAATATAAACTTGTATATTCATATACACACATATGCATGTTAAAGTACTTACTGGCGCTATTGTACTAAACTCTAACTATATAACCTCATCTAACACAAGCAACACTATAAGATATAAGATAGGTATTACTCTCCTCAGATTGTAGATCTGGCATTCAAAGTCAGGTCTGTTTGACTCCAAAACCCATGCTTGCTCATGAAAACCTGTGCTTTGAAATATTCTGTGGCATGAGAGGGGTATAGGATGGTTTCTTCAACAATCATACTTTCAAATTTACAAGGAAATTAATTTTTGATGAGTTTAAAGTCTAATTAAAATCAATGTTATTTAGATACATAAAACATAAAATGTAAATAAATTAATTTTTCCAAAAATTTTAAAGAAAGTCTGGAGAATTCTATACTAAGTAAGCTACTATTATTTCTTCTTTTAATTTCATTTATCTTCTTTTAAAAGTAATTTTAAAGCCCTAATTACAAACAGCAGCATTTCCTTAACAACATGTCAACAAGATCAGGATGCCTTCCACACACTGTCTAGCACCTTCCAGGAAGTCACATTATTTGAGCAACTGAGAAGACATGCTCTACTTTCCCCCCTGTTCTCAGATGAAACTGTAGTTTCCACTGGCCTCCCCCACCACACCACCACCACCCCCTCGCCAAATGCCTGCCTTGCCTACGTCTGGTATATGCAGAGGACTCGCGGGTAGAAGCAGAGATGGAGGAGGAGGGAACAGTGACTTATATAAAGTAAAACTGGATTTTCTAGGAAAGCCTCAATTACAAATATCTTGCCCCATCACCAGATGGCATTGGTCTATGACTTAAACTTTGGTTAGGAAGAAACGATCTCCCAGTGTCTGATAGTTGAGACAGAGTTTGGATCAGAGTACAAATTCAGTTTTCCCCTTATGAAACAAGAATTATGAAATCCAAATCCCATTAGTTGTTTTAAGCAGATACAGGAATTCTGAGACTGATTTCTCTATTGACAAATATCACCACACATTAAAGGAGAAAGCAAAGGAAAGACCATGGACTTGTATTCAACTCCAAGACCAGCCTCTTGTTTGGGACCCTGAGTTAATTACTTACTCTCTGAGCCCTCATTTCCCTAACTGTAAAATGTGAATGCTAATAAGTAGCTCATAAAGTTGTAGTGAGACTCAAATGAGATAATATATATAAATTGCCTTGAACTGTTTAGTACTTAGTAAATATACAATAATTGCTTCATTCTTTGAGTATGGACAAAATGCTTTGAAACCTCAACTATATCAAAAAACAGCTAAATTATGCCCATCCAACCTGTTTTCACCAATCTGAGTTTGTATGGGATATAGTATCCCAAGTTCAAGAAATAATATCAACAGAAGATAATTACCCTCACATGCCCTAGAAAAGATACAATAAATAAAGTTATTAACAAAAGAAACTGCGCCCCATCTACCTTGGCTGGTTCTCCGCAGTGAGGTTCTCTCCCCTCTGATAGCTACTGTCTGCCACCTGGGTTGTAGACCTTTTCACAATTTGTTTTAGCTCCTGCTCCAAGCGTTCTTTGATCGCCTTAACGGTCTCTGGGATCTTTTTCAGTTTGGCCAGCCCCTTGATGAGAATGCCCATAAAAAGGGTACTGTTTTCCTCCGGATCCAATTCCAAATCCTCCTTGATGTCCTGCAGGTTTACCTCTCTCACTGAAAAATAAATAGACACAGATTCCATTACAAAATTCCATTCAAAAACAGAATGGGTCTAGTAAATGAGATCAATGCTTTGATTACTCCCCTAAAGAAATCAGAGATTTTTCAATTAAATTATATTTACACAGTAACTATCTAAGAATCACAAAATAACAGTATGTTCTTCAAATCATACCTATCCATAATAAAAGACAGAAACAATTAAAAACAAGTAAGCAAATTTCCATGAGAAGTTTCCATAGATTACCACTTCTATGATGACTCAGTCAGTTCTCAATATTTATTACACATTCACTATATAAAATGTCATAGTTTGTGTTGTAAAATTCTAAAAAGCCAGACCATAGTCTCAAATTCCTATTTATTAGTTGGAAGAGATAAGTAGCTTGAAATAAAGACGTTACGAATACATGCAGAAAAGGTAAATAAGTTAAAATTATAACAAATGATAAAAGAGAAGGAGAAAAATAAAGGAAAACCAGTATGTACAAATGAGAGAAAACTTTGAGGAAGAGTAATGAAGAGTATTTCATAAACAAACAAAAAAACCCTATTTTTTTAAACATATGTCTACCATAAAATCATTACCTACTGAAGATAGGTTTTGCTTATTGATGGAAGTTTCTGAGAAGTAACTGCATATGTCAGAAGTCTTTGTTGATCTTGAGACTATAGTTTTCATCCAAATCATCTGGTTTGGGAATGGAAGAAATAGGCTAGAACGGTGGCTCTTGACCCCTGTGAGAAGCTGGGGAGGTGGCACTGGGATCTGAGATTTCGGTTACCTACTGAAATCTTTTCCCTCCAACTACCAAAACTCTCATGTGATTTCGGAGGTTTCACAACTGCCATGAGAACCACAGGTTAAAAACCTCTGGCCTAAAAATAATTCTTTCATTTTACAAATGGCTGGATTAAGACAGACAAAGCAAAAATGAGTACAAGCCTAAATATGGACCCATAAAGTTTTCCTCATCTTCCCCTCTCTTCCACTCCCCAAAACAACTAGAAGACTTTAAAAGTATACAATACCCTGAAAGAACGTATGCATTCTTCTTTAGTAGATTCAAGAGTAACTAAACTACAAGCCCACTCTAAGTTGTTCAGCACCACTGGAATGCACTGAAATCTATTTATTTAGAGAAGAATGAAAATATCCCAGTAGATGAAGCCCTTGTAACCACTACATAGATTTTCTAAAACTTCTACTTCAGATGACGCGTAGGCTATTCTCACTTTTTTGCTCCCAACTCATAAAATGCACTTAAATATGAACCAAAGGTATTTAACTATGAACCAAAGATACTGAATGATATGAATGAAATTACTTATACAAGTTTGTTCCAAAGTAAATAAGTCCTCTATATGTTTATCCATGATCCTGTTGTCTTAAGATTCTCTAGAGCCCAGAAACCCATGAGAGAGAAGTGCATTAAAAATAAAAAATAAAAATAAATAAAAAATCATATGATTTTCTTCATAACATCAAGGGCATTTGTTGATATGGCATTTTTTTATTATTATTATTACTGGTAATCTGGGAGTAGAACCAAGAAGCCTTATGCTCTAAAGATCACATAACAATTCTGAAGGCAAATCAAAAAAAGAATACCGATGTTCCCAAACATGACATTTCAAGAATAGACATTTCAGTTACTGATTTTGTTTTATACATAAAGCTCTAGGCACCTCAGGCCACATAATTACTCCATCCTACAAGACCAACCCCAACAGCAAGAAAAGTACCTAGCAGTCAATGAGCCATCTAAATTTAGCATGTTAGAGGGGGAAAATGAAGCAAAACGATAAGCAGAACTTCAGGAAGGAAAAAAAGTAACAGAAATTTAGTAGGGACAAAATAATCTTCACAAAAGAGCACATATGAGTTACAAACAGGACCATGTAAAAGGCCACTTGAAATTTGCAGCCACCTGACTCAAAAGTGATTGGTAATGAGATAAACATAGTTTAAATCAATAAGCCCCTAGATTATGGAGCATATAGCTACTTATATGCACACTGATAAGACAGTTTATTAATAACAACAAATAAGCAAGATATGAATAATAAAATGCCACTGCCCCAAATGGCACGTTTGTTTAGAACCTTTTCTTTCTGTTTGTCTCTTGAAATCTCCTAGAGCATAAACACTGAACAGATCCAATATTAATTAATTTATACTATCTATTTCACTTACATCGGCTGAAAATTAAAAGGCAATTTAAAAGGATAATATAATCAACCATGAAGACTAGTCTAATAATCACAAAAGCCCTGTGAGGTCAGATAGAATGATTGGTGCTTTATGAAAAAAGCCTTGTACAAAAATAATTATGCTGAAATTCAGTAAGGCCTCACACCACAATTAGAACAAAATGTACATATTTCCAAACTACTAAACTCAAATCATCCCCTTATATCTTGTATTTCTATAATATGTATTCAATATGTGGGGTTCAGAACATTTCAAAAAGTAGAAATACTTTACACCCTTTTCCAATTTTCTTTGATTTTTTTGCTCTGAGGATCTTAACAAGTAAAAATATCTTAAACCTGGTTTTAAATGCTTTCAATGATAGAACAGCATTAAATATTAAAAGATTTTCATGTCCTTTAACCATTTATTTCTACTACAATCCTATTGACATCAACTATTTCCTATAAGGCAGACAGACAGGCTTATATGCCTATAGTTCCATTTCTAAGTGGATGTTAACTCATGTCAGTGGTCGAGGCTAGGCATGAAATCCTGGAAGGAGGGTTTAAATAAGACACTTTGGGACTCACGAAATGATTAACTAAACATCTAAGGTCATTTCAAACTCTACAATTCCATGATTCTATTAACTACAGTTTAAATCTCTATCATCTCTGATTATAAGGCCTATAGCTGATTATGTATACCTATATTATAGATAGCCCACTTAAAAAAAAAAAAAACAGTTAAAAAGGTGAATAATCCATTTATGGAGCTAAATATTTTATAAAAAAAACTACTTTTTCTGTTTCCCATTGAGTAAAGAAAGCAATTAAGACCAGTCTATGGCTTTCTTCTCAGTACGTTTGGAAAGAAAGATCGGTAACACATGCCATACCTCTACATCAGTGTCATCAAATTGCAGAAGATAAGGGCTACGGTAATAAACTTTTTATTGAATACACTATATCATTTGTACATGTTAATTAAGGTATAAAAGATAATGGTAGTGTTTACTGTAAAAAAAATTCCTGATAAATGTCATTCCTTACACTATACATGGTACTTAAATTATGTAAATCCACATACATGATTTTGACCTATATAACTTAATTTACATATATTCAAGAACATTATCCTTATATAAGATAATTGTCTGCCAGTATTGAACAGAATTCAATATAAAAAGGAGGCTTCAAAAAATTACCAAACCTAATTAGACCACTAAAGTATCAGGAGAATTACATATCTACAATGCTGCCCCCACAGATGGGAACCTGGCCTCAATACTGACAATATTCTCAAGCAGAAAACAATAAGTTACCACTTAAAAATAATTCTTGTGCTTCTGATCCAAGTGTCACTACAAATTCATAGTTCTGATACCCAAGCTACTAAAAAATACTATTATATAAATATATATTAAGAAATTAAAAAAAAAAATAGTCTGGCTCAAAATTTGGAGTAACATCTCCATAGACAAGAAATGCAAACAATAAGTGGAGCCAGAGTGTGTGTTCAAAGAGCTCTGGGCAGAGAAAGAGGCAAAGGCAGGTGGATTTGGCCCACGTAGGTTTATAGAGACTTATGCTCCACTGGCCAGGTAAGCTGACAAAATCCTTCACCAAGGACTGCAAGTCCAGGACCAATCAAGCTCTAGACTACACTGGTAGGTTGCTAGCCTCACCAAATCCTTATCCTCCATTCATGTCCCAGTGGAGGCACTTGGTCAACTACATATCTTAAATACTATTCGTTTCACCAATGAAAAATTACTTCTAACATCTTTTATTCTAATTAATGCACCCACTGGTGCAGATTGAGAGAGCAATATCTGAGGCATCAGTTGCCTCTAGAGTATAGAATCTTGATTAGAGTCTTTCAAATGTTAACTAACTACCCCTAGAGTGTGGATTCCTGATTAGGGTACTTCAACAATGTTAACTAAGCACCCCTAGGGTACAGATTAAATTACTTTAAAGAAAACTACAGACAATATAACATCCCACTCCTGAAAAGAGGCTGCCTAAGGTTATTGCCAACTGCTACTTAGGGCTATCATTTATAGGATCTAGGAGTTTTTACAGCCTCAAGACAGGGCTGGTTTCAAACATGAGGTGGAGATGAATGCCACATTGCAGTGAGTTTGAAAGCACAGTAAATGTGCATAGGTCCTTCCATAAGTAAAAGTGGGCTAAGGGGAAATGATGGTTTTGTTTGTTTGTTTGTTTGTTTGCCTTGGGGGAAGGTAGAGTGGAAGGTTCGATTAAAATAAAAACAAATGAAACTAACACCTACTGAATTAGTTTCCCTTGAGATAGTGCTTGATGTGCATTATCTCATTTAGAGTAAGAAGGATGTAACTTTGAAGATCAAAGAGTAGCAGCTAATAGAGAGAAGCTACTAAAAATATAACAGGGATACAGGGTAAGAGAAGAGACAAAAAAAAGATGAACTGATAGTTTATATTAATAGTCACTAAAATGTATTAGGTTGCAGCCCTTTGTTAATGTATGTTTTTGTAAGTTCAATTGCCCATGGAGACGGCATGGTGTAGTAAAAAGAAAGAAAGCTTAGCATCATACATTTTAGATGTGATTTTCATCTCCACCAGTTTCTAGTTGTATTATCTCTCTCAAGTCATGAAATCTTGCTAGGTCTCAATTTCTTCATCTGTAAAGTGACGATAACATTATCTACAGAATTATGCACATTAAATGAGACATGACATTAAAACACAAAAACAAACCAAAAGAAAGTAAAAACATCATTTTAAAACTTCTAACTTTAGGAAATTTTGGGTTGCTGAAGACAATGGTAGCTGCTTAGGTCCTCATCTCTCCATATTTCTTCCAAAAACAGCATAGAATGTCAAGCATGCCCTTTAGATAACTTGGAGAAATTGCCCCGAATTCAAAACAACTACAAATAAAAATAAGAAAAAAACCACCTAATCTCAGCAAGTGATCTCTCATGCTCCTGCTTCACTCATGCTCGGCCACAAGACTTTGTTGCAAACAAAGGTAGACTGGGGAAAACTGTGATGAAGAAACAAGAAGGGAGCTAAAGATGAACCTAAGATTGATCTAAAACAATTGCTAGAAAAAGTCCACCCTAAGTTTTGAAATACTAAAAATTAACTAAGCAAATTAGAGCATGAACTATAGGTTAAAAAAAAAGCAGACACAACTTGAAGGAATAATGTTTGAGACACATCGTTTCTAGAAGAGAAATAAGACACAAATAGACAAATGCCCTTTGGCATTTGGATGGTGATAGCAGAAAAAAGAAAAGGAAAAATTGGGGATCCTACAAGAGTCAAAATTCTAAGAACAACATTCTCCTATCAAAACAAACAAAAAAGTCTACTAAAGTATCTAGATTTTGCTATAGTGACAGAAGAGGGAGCCAATGAGCTAAGATTCCTATAAACACCCCACTACCATAAAAATGAGCAGAAAAATGAACAGATTGATATAGAGGTGTATCAAAAAAATTTCAGGACATCAACAGAGGAAAATTCCTGTAATAAAACAACCATAAAACACAAGAAAACTACATGACAATACTCCAGATGGAATTAATATACTCAAATCAGAATTTGTGGAAATAAAAAGCCACCTTAAGTCAAAAATCCAAAAACTAAGAACACACATGGACAAGTGAAGGTGTAAGAAGAAAACTGACAAAACTCAGTTAATATGTGAAAGAAAAAGACAAAATTATCTCATACATGAAAAATAATGTATAAAATACCCAAGGGAGAATAAACTCAAATGAATATTTTATAAAGGGTATTGAGGAAATACAAAGAACTAAAACAGGAAATAAAAGGAGCTATAAAGAAATAAAAAGATCAAAGAGAAAGTTGTAGAAATGGAAGCCAGGAAAAGAAAAAAGTAACATTAGAAGAAAAACAAATAATAGAACTAATACTTCAAATAAAAACCAAGAAAACTTACCCAAAAATAAAAGTCTTGAATTTACAAAATGAGAGTCCACTGGGTATCACGTAAATTAACTCCCCAAAATATCAACGTCAAGACATATCCTACTAAAACTATTCAATTCCTCAGCTAAAAAGTCCTCACATCCTACATGATCAAGTAACTTACGAGGGCAAAAAAATTAGATTGGCATCAGAATTTTCATAAAACACACATAGCTTTTTACAAAAAAAGCTCAATAAGCAAAAGTATAAAGCAAGGAATTTATACCCACTCAAGTTGTCCTTTAAATAACAAGGCTATAAGTAAAAAAGTATTTTTCTTTTTTAAATTTTTTTTCTTTTATTATGGTGACATTAACAAAATCTATTAGGTTTCAGGTGTATGACTATCTATATCCAGATAGATAGATAGATAGATAGATAGATAGATAGATAGATAGATAGATAGATATAGATGATAGACAGACATAGTTATTGCTTTGTATGTTCACTGCCCGTAGTTAGATGTCTTTCTGTCACCATATATTTGACCCTTTTTACTCCATCTTCCTCCCTACCCTCTGGTAACCACTAGTCTATTGTCCATGTCCATGAAGTCTTTTGTCCTGTTTTGCTTTTAGGTTTATATCCCACATATAAGTGATATCATGTGATTTTCAACTTTTTCTGTCTGGCTTATTTCGCTTAGCATGATTATCTCAAGGTCCATCCATGTTGTCGCAAATGGTAGTATTTCATCTCTTCATATGGCTGAGTAATATTCCATTGTATATATGTGCCACAGCTTCTTTAGCCAATCATCTATTGTAGGACACTTCGGTTGCTTCCATGTCTTGGCCACCATGAAAATGCTGCCATGAACATCAGCATGCAAATATCTTTTTCAGATATGGGTCTTCAAGTCTTTGGGGGTAAATACCCAGTAGAGGGATTATTGGATCATATGGTAGATCAATTCTTATTTTTTTGAGGAATCTCCATACCGTTCTCTATAGTGGCTGTACCAATTTGCAGTCCCACCAGCAGTGTATGAGGGATCCTTTTTCTCCGCATAACAACTATTCTAACAGGTGTGAGATAGTGCTTCCTTGTGGTTTAGATTTGCATTTCCCTAATAGCAAGTGAAGTTGAACATCTTTTCAGATAATTGTTGGCCATTTGTATGTCTTCTTGGGAGAAGAGTCTGTTCAGGTCCCAAGCCTATTTTTTAATTAGATTGCTTGGGGTTTTTTGTTGTTGTTGTTGTTGTTGTTATTAAATTGTATAAGTTCTTTGTATATTTTAGATGTTAGACCCTTATTGAAGGCATTGCTTGTAAATATATTTATTTTGAGTTAATTTTAGTATATGATAATAGACAAACAGTCTAGTTTTATTCTTTTGCAGGTGGCTTTCCAGTTTTCCCAGCACCATTTATTGAAGAAGCTTTCCTTTCTCCACTGTATGTTTTTGGCTCTTTTGTCAAAAATTATTTGCCCATAAAAACATGGGTTTTCTTCTGGACTCTTGATTCTGATCCACTGGCCTGTGTGCCTGTTTTTCTGCCAATATCATGCTGTTTTGATTATTGCCGCTTTGTAGTATAGTTTGAAGTCGGGCAGAGTGATGCTTTCAGCCTCGTTCTAAAAGAGTATTTTTCAATGGAAGGAATTCTGCACCTTCCCTTCTTGAGGAATCTTTTAGATGAGCTTTATCCAATCGAAAAAAACTGAGAAAGTCTCAGCAAAAAGACAGATGAGCACTTAAAATATTTAAATAAAGGTTTAAAACAAAACAAAAGCGAGAGTATGGATGAATGCCAACTAT
This sequence comes from Pteropus alecto, assembly GCF_000325575.1. Taxonomy (NCBI): domain Eukaryota; kingdom Metazoa; phylum Chordata; class Mammalia; order Chiroptera; family Pteropodidae; genus Pteropus; species Pteropus alecto. The sequence goes on from NW_006434839.1 coordinate 6,789,244, forward strand.
ACAAAAATAGTATGTTGTGAAAAAGTAAAAATAATGCAACTAAAGATTGGCAGAAGAGAGGAAAAAGAAAAAGTATATTGTTGTTATCGAGGGAATGGATGAGAATTAAAGGATACTAATAAAAACAAAAATCTGAGAGTTAAAAGTTACAGAAAAAAGAGGCTAAGAATATTTTCAATGGTTTTTAAATATATTAAAAGACAACCACTAGAAAAAAAACTCTTTCTAAACCAAAGATTTTATAAAGAGCAAAGAATTGATATCTCAGAAACATAGCAAAGATACACATATTTATAAAGTAGTACGACACAGTTGAGACAAATCTATCAGTCATATCAATATATTCAAATGGATCCAACTGGCCTATAAAATTTTCAATTTGACTCAAAGCAAGGCCCACCTATATACTATACACATATCTAAAACAAATTTAGAGAAGCAAGAAATATAGAACAAACCAATGTAAACCACTCAAAAAGCATTAACCATAACAAAGAAAAGCATTTTTAATACCAAAAGCCACAATTCACAATAAAGCTATAACACTTATGACTATTTATGTACCAAATAAAACAGAAACCACCTTTTGAAACAAAGGTGATACATAGAGGAAAAACACACTAACAGAAAATTTTAATACAACACAAAAATAAAGGAGACAGAAGACCTAAACATCATAATTAAACAAGATAAATCTTACGGATATATATCAAACTCGACTCTTAATAATAATTAACCTTTTTCTAAAGTGCCCATGGGACATTCACAAAAATTGATCATATGTTAAGTCACAAAGAAAATGTCAGCAAGTTGCATAAAGTAGAAATATTACAAACACCACTCCCTGAATACAGTGCAACGAAACCAGAAGTACTAAGAAAAACAAAACAAACACAAAGGCCCTTTCATCTTTAAATTTAAAATTCTTCTACTAAAAACACTTGAAACACAGACTGAAATAAGACACTATCTTTTTTAAAAAATGATAATGAAAATACCACATATTAATGTCTATAGGATACATTTAGTGTTGATGAGAGGAAAATTAGTAGCATTGAACACTTATCAGTGAAAATCAGAGAAACATAATTTCAATTTCTGCTTAGAAAAAAAGCATGAAGAAGGAAAGAATAAAGATAAAAGACAATAATGAGGTAGAGAATAGAATATACATTATCTAATCAATATATCCAAATCCTGGTTATTTCTGGAAAATAAAAAACATACTAGACAAACCTCTAGCTCCTTTGATCAAGAAGAGAAGGGAGATAGCACAAATAAATGACAAAAAGGAAACAAAAAATTTCAAAACCATAATACTTTATAGACCCATATATATAATTGATCAACTAAATGAAATGAATAATTTCCTATAAAAATACAGATTATTAAAATTTATCCCACTAGAGATAGAATGCTTAAGAGAACAATTTACATAGAAGTAGAGAAAATTATTGAGAAATAAAAAGTGAAAAATTAAAAAGTACGATAGGGCAATTCCCAAACATTCAAACATCAGATAGTCCCAATGCTCGATAAACTATTGTGATGAAGGACAAGGCAAATTCCCGAGTGGGAGGGAAACGAAGCCCTGAACTGAGAGAATTCTTTCTATACTGTTGGCGGAGAAAGAATTCAACACACACCCCAAAGTTAGAGAAGGGTTAACACTCCACAGACAGAGTGTGGTCTCTCAGAGGCAGACAGTGAGAGAGCCTAAGAGAGACTCAGAAAGACAAGGACAATAGAAAGAGACAAGAACAGTGAGAGAGTAAAGGTACTGAGAGACACCCAGAGAAAGACACTGAGAGAGACAGAGTAAAGACAGTGAGAGGGAATTCAGTGTATATATCATTCTTTAGTTCCTGTGAGTTACAGTTTAAAGACTTAGTTTACCCATTTCCTTTGATATGGACGTATGGTGAGGAAGGGTAAGAGCATGGAGCATGAAAAGGAAAGAATAGGTAGCATGAAAGGCCTGCTGACAGCTCCCAGAATTTAATCTATAGGTTCTCTATGCTTTTAGCCATAGGGAATGAACAATTTTATCCTGTGTAGGCAGCCACTTAAAGACTTTTTCCTGTTTCCCCTTCACAGGAGTGAGAAATAAGTTGTTAGTAACCCCAGCAGAAATCTTCCTTTGTTCTGCAGGTGTCCCTGTGGCCTGGCTGCAGGGCTGATCAGCATATTGCAGTCTCTGAATATAGCTTGATTTAACTTTTTAGTTCTCTTGCTTCCTCCCTACATTACTTCCAGAAAATTGAAAATGAAGGAAAACTTCCTAATTCCTTTTATGAAGCAAATTATTACACTGAAATCAAAATATAACAAGATTTAGACTACAAGCCAATATCACTCAGGAACACCTATATATAAATCTTAAATAAACTACTAGCAAACAGAATTCAACACCACATTGAGAAAATACACCATGGTCAAGAGGGATTTATTCTAGGAATGAAAAATTGATTTAATTTTTAATTCTATTGATAATGGATTTCCTAATGTTGAATCAATTTTTAATACAAGAGAAAAATTGTTCGACCCAACTCACCATCAGAGAAATGCCAATTAAACAATATTGTGATATTATTTTCACCTATCAAATTGGCAAAAATGAAAAAGTATGACAACACATTCTTTAGCAAGGCAGTGGGGATACAAGCAGTCTCATACACTGTTGGTGGGAATGCAAACTGACGCAACTCTTCTGAAGAACTCGTTAATGCCAGAAAAAACACACATGGGCTTCTCTTTTGATTGAGTTATCCCTCTTCTAGATATTTACCCTACTGACACACCTCCAATAATAAGAAAATACATATGCACAAGATTATTCATTGTATCATTGCTTGCAACAATACTCATATATTAGAGGATGGTTGAACTATGGTAAATAGACACAACAAAGTACTATTCAAGTGTAAAAAGAAACCTAAATCTCTATGAATATGGAGTGATTCCCCAGATATATTATAATGTGAAAAGAGCAAAATATAAGAGTATCTATAGTATACTACCCTTCATTGAAGAAAGATGTAAGAAAAAACATATCTGCTCTTTTGTGCCAAAAGAAACACAGTAAAGATAAACTAGAAACTAACGAAATTGATTATATGAGATGGGTAAAAACAGAACAGAAAAATGATTAGCATCTACTTAACTTTTTTACATATTAATGGAGAAAGAAATGGCCCGATAAAAACTGGGCAAACAAAAGACAAATCACAAGAGACCCAAAAGGTCCAAATACATAGAAAGATTCTCAATACCACTAGAAACCAGAGAAATGCTTTAAAATAACTTAAACTGAATAAAAACAAAACTTGTAAGATATGTCAAACTCAATTTGCAGAAATTAAAGTCCAACAAAGCCAATTTTAAGGGCAAGAAGTAGAGAAACAAAAGCTCACACACAGAGCTCAGAGGAATCTACCTTGATATAAGCACTTTAAAAAGCCATTTGGCGAGAAAAGTTTAAAATGCACAACATTCTTATATGTATGCACACACGACCCTAAGAAAAGGGATTCCCCACCTTTAGGACATCATAGTCCATACAGAAAATAACAGTACTTACACAGTACAACTAGGGTAAATGGAGGTGGCTGCATGTGACTAAAGAGGACTTGCATAGAGATTCTAACCACCCAAGACCCAACTGGCTACCCCAAAGGCTGAAAGGTTCAATATCTCAGATATACCTATAATCCATTCCCAAGAAATCAGGGGTTGCGCAGCTCTGTCCTACAGAAATATGTACAAGAATACTCATTGCCCTAGGTCCCTAATTATGAAAAACTGGAAACAACTTATACCTTATCTACAGGGGAATGGTTAGTGATCTATTTTATAATAAAATGCCACACAGTAGTTAAAATTTAAAAACTAGAGCTATACTGTCACATAAGAAAATCCAAAAAAATTAGATGTTGAATGAAAAACCCAAGTAGTAGAATGATATGTTGTTTGATACAAGTAAATTAAGTAAATCATACAATTAAAATTAAGTAAATAAGTATACTGTTATTCAATTTACTTAAGCCTTAAATATTCAAATGAATAGTCTATATAAATATAAACATATGTGCATTGTTTATATATAAATATACACATATATAAACTATAGTTTCTATGTTTACAAATGTGCAACAGTACACATATACACACATAATAAAGGAATGAAGACATACAGGAAAAGATAAAGAATAATTTCAAAATAGCAGTTACCGCTGGAGTAAAAGAGAAAAGAAAGGAATTGAAGAAGAATTCAAATTCACATAATCACCGGGGGCTTCGATTGTACCTGTAATGTTTCATTTTTTAAAAAAAGGAGAATCTTAAGTGAATATAGAAAAATATTAACATTTACTAATCTAGTATATAGTGGTGGTTATATCTATAATATATATTGAAGTATACAGTGGTGGTTATATCTATATATATGGTTATTTCTATATATATTCATATATATCTATATATGGTTATTTCTATGTATTCATATATCTCTGATAAATGAACAATATATTTATATTTATAATAGATCTATTTTATATACTGAAAAAATAAACTCTAGCCTTGCTTCACTTTTACTTTAGAAATATTTGAGCTATTAATTTTATTTTTGCCTATCTTGTACATATTCCTCGATTGTATGACGAATGATAGAAATCAACAGATACTTCATACGAACGAATGCAAGATACTTGAGGAACAGCTGTTAAAATGCCTTGGGAGACTCCAACCTGAAGACAGAAGTAACTCAAATATTTTGGAAAATCAGATCTTCATTATTCTAGACATGTGAGTTCCAAGGAAAGAAACTTTATCTCCTTTTATGTTGCGTTTTATAGCTCCGACCCCAACTAGAAACAATTTTTAAAATGTCAGACCCCAAATTCTTAAGATAAATATTAAGTCTCAGAATGAGCCTATGAATCAAATACACAGCAAGAAAACAGCGGCAAAAAAGAAAATGATTTAATTTGTGCTCTCTTTAGGTTTTATTGCCTAACCTGAGCTGGTACCAAACAGAAAAGAAGTCCAGTTTCATTACAGTTATGTTCACAGCAATCCCAGCAGGAACGTGAATAAAATAAAGAAGCCACAAATGAAATGCCTGTGTACTCTGGGAGTAATTGCTCAGTCGAAATGTTCCATAGGCAGTATGCCAAATGAAAGGACTTACTGAGAATCCAAAAGCTTAAACCAACATTTTCCTACAATTATTGGCTTTTCTCCACACTTTTCCCATCCTTCAACTCAAGTTATAGTTGAATTACTACATCTAAATTACGCATTAGTTTCTCTGTAAATTACAAAATACTGTGACTAGTGAAAATAGAAAAAAAGGCTTGCAAAATACATCCCTTACATATTTAGAGTGGGAATAGCATGAGGCCAGTCACCAACGATTAATTACCATCGTGGTTGAACCTGGACCAATCACTCAACCTCCCTGGATTCAATTGCCATATTTATAAAATGAGTTTTAAAAATATATGATTAACTGGAGAGTATAACAGTTTTTCATATGTTTACTAGCACAGATGTCTTCTTATGCAAACTGCCTGTTCATATTTTTGCCTATTTTTCTATTAGCTTCTTTTATTTATTTATAGGGGTTCTTTATATATTCTTGATACTTAACCTCTGACAGGCCAATCTTTCCATATATATGGCCTCTTCTGTGAATTGCCCATTATTTGCCCAGCTCTTTATTATGTCATTTCTTTTCTTCATTAGGAAGGTAAGTGGATGCTAATCATTTTTCTCTTAATAGGTTTCTGCCAATCTGTGCCTTGATTTTGCATTTTATGTTTTACTTTTTAATTAGATGATGCATACACATTTATAATTCTATATTTTTATGATAACCTAAATATTTAATAATATACTTAAATGCGAGATATATACAATAATCATATTGATAATGACAACAGTACTGGTCCTAACTACCTCACAGGACTGTTGCAACAGTTGAACAATCTATCTTGCGAAATGTAACACAAACTGACAGAAAATCTCTCACAGAAAAGTCGCTCACAACTCTACCTCTAAATAAGACGTGAAAAATGACTCATTCACAAGCAATCAAAACTCTCATTTAATTAATACTAATATGAAAGTTCTAAGGAATTACCACCAACCTTAATTTATGGCACCACATTGGGAGATCTGGTATACCCAGGGATTCCTTATTGGAATTCCCCACATAAAAACGTCAGTTCTAATGGATTACACCCTCAATCCTACTATTTCACGAGATGAGAGGGGAGCTTTAAGAGCGTCTGTTAAACTCGCTGCAGAAAATGACTACTATTTTCTAGGCTGACCTGCAGAGCACTTTACAAATAGACTCTTAGGACTTACTGTTCATTATTAATAAAACAAAATTTCTGCCTTTTATTATAGTATATTTCATCAGCCACACATTTTTATGTGTACTTAGTAACATTTTATGCAGTTCTCTACATTTTTTACATCTTCCTCATTTATACAATCCCCTTTAATAGTGTGACCCAGATTAATATAGTCCTAAAGACTAAAACTGCAATGACTTAAAAAGACTTCACACATAATTTCAAGAAAGTCAAATTTCTACACATTGGCTCCCAAAGATAACATAAGTCAGAAAATAGGCAGTGCAGAGTGTGATAGGCAGAATAATGACACCAGAAAGATATTCAGGTCCTCATTTCCAGAATCTGTGAATGTCACCTTACATGGCAAAGGAAACTTCACAGATGTGATTAAGGTTAAGGACCTTGAGATGGGGAGAGTATCCAGAATTATCCAGGTGGGAATCAATCTAATCACAGGAGTCCTTAAAACAGGAATAAGGACGCAGAACAGTAGGTCAGAGAGATGCGATGTGAGAAGGATGTGACCGTCGCTGGTGTTGAACATGGAGGAAGGGGACCACAATTCAAGGAGAGCGGCAGCCTCTGGGAGCAGGAAGAGGCATCCCTGCCTACATCTTCATTTTAGCCCAACGATACTCATACTGGACTTCAAACCTACAAAGCTATAGAATAATAAATTTATGTTGTGGTAATTCATTATGGCAGCAATAGAAAATTAATGCACAGAGCATACCTAGCTTATTTGCCAGGAAAAAAACTGAGCGTACTCTGGAACCCAAATCCTGATTTGAAATCACAGTTCTACTACTTGTCAGCTATGTCAACCTAAACCACTATTAACCCTCCCTCAGCGTTGGCATACTCATCTGTGAAACAGGGCTAACAATACAGTAAGTCCTCACTTAATGCCGTCGATATGTTCTGCAACTTCAAGCAAAACACTATATAACAAAACCAACTTTACAACAGGATAACTGATATAAGCAAGAGTTAAGTTCCTATGCACCTCATCTACGTAAACCAAAACATTATTCAAAGACCTGCTATAGTTCCTAACTCAAAAGACTATTGAAGTACTAAATGAGTTAATCCATGTAACGCATTTAAAATACTGTTTCGCAGATAGAAGGCACTAAACACATCTTAACTATGCTATTATTGATTTTAATCAATAATTAACCATTAATAATTTTCGGTCACCCATAGAAAAATCACGTGATCAACAGTCTTCAAAGCAGTCAAGGAAATGAGCCCTTCTAAAAAGAAAGGTCTGTACACATATCTACCAGCAGTCTGCATAATGGTCCCAGCCCCACTGAACTACCACGTGGCTTCAAGAGTCACTACCAATAATGAAGGAACAGACTGCCAAAGTCACAGTGTCAACAAGAAATCTACTAAGTGATAAACGCTAACAAAGAGCCTAACGGAAAAAATACCCATCAAAAAGTTAAGAGCTGTCTTATTAAAAATAACAGATGTGGCAAAATTAGTTTCTCCTGAAATTTTCCATAATTGGCATTTTTCAGCTTGTTGGTATTTATACAGCACTTTTCATTTGCAAAACACCTGCCCTATCATTTCTTCATAAAATTAAAATTTTATTTCACTTGCCTACTGACTCAGCAACATTTACACGAAGTGACATAACCGGGCTAAGCAATGACGATTCGCACTATAAAAACAAGCTACAACAACTGGTAATTTCCACAAAAGCTAGAGGTAAGATATAAATCAGATGTTTAGATATATTTTCTGTTTCATAATTCCACACACTACAACAGCTCATACAGTGTCAAAACCCAAAGAATAGCAACTCTATATCAGAAAGAGGGAGAAAACAAAACCTTTTAACTCCAGGAAGAGGCTTGAGTACAAACCTTTGTAAAGTACCATATAAAAACCAGTGTTTGGGTTTTTTCAAAATCAGTAACCAAGAAAACTAATAGAAAAATGTATTATAAAATAATCCCTAAGGTAAAAGCAATAAACTTCAAGATTCCAAGCCTAAAAATCCGTAAAATTTACTTAAATGATATTTTAAAAGGTAATTAATATGCCCCAACAACATATTGTTAGGCTCTCAAAAATTAATAAGTGTTTCAATTGTTTACACAAAACGAATTGATCAAATCCAAATTATTTTTCTACCTTTTCATTATTTCAAACTCTATAGGACTATTGAGCTACAAGAACTAGGAGAACTAATTTTATCTGAAAAGCCAATGATAATCGACTGTACTATTTCTTTAAAAGGCACTGAGGACTTTGGCTGTCAAAGGAATGGAACCTGCAGGGCATCCCACAAGACATCCAGTCGCCTTCTCCCCAACCCAAAGTGGCAAGAGCAGAGAAACTAAGCTCTCTGCAGAGGCTGAGCTGAACTCTTTGATGGGCAGGTTGCAAGTCATACCAGAACTCCTCTAAATATTTGCATCCAGATTCAAAGTATAACCTCCCTCCCCCGAATTTAAATATAAGCCAAAATGGCTCTCCTTTACCTTATTCAAGAGAGTATCAAAAAAGGAACATGATTAGTTTGTGGCTATGTCCTCAAAGTGCATCATGTGTGTATGGGTGTGTTTACAGGCACATACTGAAGTGGAGAGGCCACCGGAAGATGCAGGAGTCAGGATACAAATCAGAGATCACACACTCAAAGGACCAGACAGGGAATATAATACATGAAGTAGCTGGGTAAAAGCTAACAGGAGCAACAGAGGTTCTTGCAAGAATGGAAAACACATACTCCATCAAAAAGCATTCAAATTCAACTTCAGAAAAATAAACAGAGCCAATAAAATAAAGCACATCCACAGTTTGACTCAGCAGGCAGGACAGATTCAGCTGTCAGTCTTCAACCCTGATAAATTCAACAGGTCCCACCAATCATCTTGTCTTATTCCCTCTGAGGGTGGCAAAGGGCTCATCACAGGCCCCAAGGCACCAACCTCAGGATGTCCTGGTCTTTGTCCAAGAACTGCAGCACACTAAAAAGAAGTTTAGTGGCTAGAGAATTAAATACTTACCACTTGAGCTTCCAGGAGTAGAAAACTGAGACGTATCAAGGAATTTTCGAGGAGTGGGAAGGTTTGTAACATCCATCAGAGGACCAGGAGAAGCATCTTTCACAAGGGAGCTGAAGGGGAAAGGTAGTAGTAGTTACCACTTTCTCCAAAACCAACTTAAGTCCTACTACATGCCAGTCCTTTATCACTTCCTTTTTGTCATGAGCCCTCTTCACACTGTGACTTTAAATATCTCCCACGTATATTTCTTGTAAAGTGGCGATTGTCACAGACAGATATAAGAATGTATTCTAAGGGTTCTAAGTATTTAAATTTTTATTGTCTTTTCATTTTGATGCAAGTTTTTAAAAAATGATGTATGTTCTGGATCATCTGGATGACCACCTTATAATCAAATTATGCCGCACAATTTCAGCATCCTCCTTTGTTTCTGAATTAAAATTAATTTATTGGCAAAGAAAGGTCAAATGACACCATATCCTGATAACTGAATGAAGGTTAACAGTAGGTAAGCCTAGTTTAACTTGTGTTTTTCAAGCTGGAGTTTTCTGACATATTCTGGGAGTTCACTACATTTAGTTTTCTTTACAAGAGGTTCATAAATTTCATCGAGTTGAGAATCACTGCAAGAAAAGATGATTTAAGAAATCTCAAACAGGTTAATTTAGTATTTGATCACCCTTTTCACCGTTTCCAAAAAGGCTTAGCCCTTCGTCTCAATGATTAACTTTAGAGTCTCCAAAAATAAACACATTAATTTTAAATAGTATAAAGACTAAAAAACAATTACATTTTCAAATTAATTCCCATTTATAGGCATCTGTTAAATGCAAGAATGTAGGCGATGCCAATGCAAATAACACTTGTGCCCTACCGTCTAGAAACAATCGTCTAACCACCTTGCATCAAAAACGGAAAAGCTTCTCTAAGTCCCAAGGGTAGAGGGGTCAAAGCCATAATCTTCACCATCCCTTTCCAATCCTAGTACACATCATCTGTAGCAGTACCTACTCATGGAAGTGGTTTGCAAAGTGTGTTATAAAGGGAGGGCAGGCAGAGGGAGAGCAGATAGGAGACCACAATTGCAGGAAACTTTCCCCAAATGGGATGGAAGGATATGTGCAAGTCTGAACAACATCTACCCCCCCACACACAAACACCCCTGCCATAGTGATACAGCCCCAGCTCCCTCCTACACTACTTTTGGAACTGAAGTGCTAGGGGTGTGTGTGTATTTAAGCTAAGAAAAAAATATATATTCTTTCAGAAAACTCTGAAAAACAAACTTTCTTAGAGGCTGAAATTATCATTTAAGGTATTATTTTTATCAAGTGCTGATAATGTGTGATCTGTTGTCCTAGGCTATAAGAATATGAAAGTCATTAACTATGAAAGTCATTAACTTCTCCCTTTTCACTTAATAAGAGGAAGAGAGAATCAGCACTCAAACAAGTCTTGAGCATCTGTTATGTGCTTGGCACTGTCCCCAGTGCTGAAGATCCAAGTATGACTGAAACGTGAGCTAAACCAAACTTAGCACATTTCCAATAATTGGAATCACTTACAGACCGATGTGAACCCTCAAGATACAAAGTTAACAGAAAACATTTACCAAGAACTGAACTGATATAGTTCCAATAACTTCTTTCCACCAATGTAAAGCTGTAATTTCCTATTTGCCTATCTATCTTAAAGAAAACACTTTCAAATCCACTGGTTTATCACATTCATTTGTCTATCACATCAATAGACAAATCCATTAGATCATACATTTAATTTTCATATATTTACTACTATTGTCTTCTCATTTTTCTTTTCAACTACCTTGTCCTCTTCTGTCTGTATTTTACTCACTATAGGAAAACCAGCTCTGTACACCTGCCTAGCCCCGGGATACACATGCCCAAAGAGCAGAGGATAATCACTGATGTTAATGATGCTACTACTACTGAGCAACTAAGATTTATTTCCATTTTAAATGGCAGGAAAAATATATAATACATCTTATAAATATTTCCATAACAAAAGTAATTATTTTTAAAGCACTGCTAAATGAAAGTATCAATTAGCAGGAAAATTCAGGTATATAGCTGGAATGCTGTCTGCCAAGCCTATAAATGAAGCAGTAGTTAGTACATATGTATGTTCACAGTGATATGTGTGTGTGTGTGTGTGTGTATATGAGTATAATACACACTTCTATAAATACAAATGTGCACATGATTCACTTTACATTAAAACCTATAATTATTTTCTCAGTTTTAATCTAAAAATATATTTCAGTTAAATATAGGGTGATAAATGGCTTGCCCTTTTAATTTTGAAAAACACAACCTGCTGACTTTATTATCAGAGCCAGAAGGGCCCTCAAACTCCATCAATAAACTCTTAGAAAGTCAATTTACTGCAAACTATTTTCATAGACTCATCTCTCTAAAATTTTCCCTCTGGCTTCAATTTTCTCCTTTGTGAACACTAACCCAAAGGCAAGTTATTCTGGAAATGACATTCAGTTTTTCTCTTGTTCTTTTACAAAAGGACTTCATCTCAAGAGCACAAGAGAAAGGGGACACACCCACTCATTCAGTTACTAGAGACATGAAGCTCAACTGGAAGTTAGGTGCTCTTATAAAACATAGCATTTAAGTAGTATGGCATTGAAATAGTATGTCCATCAGTTTCCACTTCAGAAAACAGAAAAAAGCCTGTTTACACCATACATCAATGATAAGGTTCAGAAAGTATTAATTAGTAACTTCAAAGGGTTTTGAATTTCTCAGAGGAAGTATTTTTGAAAATGAAAAAAATAAATTGTTCTTTTTAAGTTTCTAATATGAATGATCTGAATGGCTTTATTTTGAAAGAAATATTGATAATTTATTTTTCTTTTTAAACACATATGATTACAAATTGTTAAGTCCATTCAGAATCATTCATAGCTGAGCTGAAAAAGACAGCTGATGGACATAAAACCCTTTCTAGTATAAGACCATCTCCCCAGAAATACAAATTGTATATTGAGATTAAATGTAGTTTGCTATTTCATAACCACAAGATGGTGGACAGGAAAACTATAAAGCATATTAAACTATACCAAAAACAAGCCCTACCACCATAATCCCAAGGACTTTCTGGCCATCTAGTAAGGAGCCGCTTCTAAATGTGTTTAATTTCAATATTTCAAGCCATAAAAAGTTTTTTAAGAAGAGTCAGAAGTGCTAACAGCTTATTAAACATTGGCTTTTTAATTTGAACTTATTTCTGTTCCTTCACTTAGTAATAAATGTGTCCAACTATATCCAAAATTTATAGAGGCAGCTCATTTGGCTTATTTTATACTCAAACTAAAACTTGAAAGAGGTGAGTTGAACTTTAAGTTGTACATCTAGTAACTAATATATTCACCTCTATAACCCCAACAGCTGGCACAGTATCTGTCAAAGAACAAGTGCTTAGAAGTTTGTTAAATCGAACTGAGCTGAGAAATATCTGTCAAGGATGATATGCCCTTAGTAAGAAAATTTAACTGAATAATGAAACAAGAATGGCAGGCATAGTAATTTTCTATAGTTTTAAGATCCATCGGAACATACAGAAAAAATGATGAATGATTCAGAGGTATAAAAGTAAAAAAACAATCATGGTCTCAAATGACAGATCAAGAGTAAAGACATGTAATACCAAATGAAGTAAAGCTAAAATCTAAGCAAAGAGGAAAAAAAAAGAGAAAGAACTAAAAAATAACAAAAAGTAAACAGACATATATAAGAAAAAAATGTTAGAGACAAAATAGGCAGCAAATAATACAATGGAGTCAAGGACGCTGTTTACACAGCCAGAGACAAATATAGACACCAAACTCCATGGGCCTGAAGTTTTCTGTTCTATGAACTAGAGAGTGTCCAAGAAAGCAAGGTTAATCAAGTATTAACCCAGGATGCATGCAATAAGGGATTAACTGTTTTTAAAATAACTTTTTATTGATTTTATCTGCCTCTAAAGGCATTATGGGTTCTTTTTTGAAAACACAAAGAAAATAATCTACTCATAAATTTTGGGGTAATGCCTTCCAAAATATTTAACAGAAAGGAGTCTGTCTGTCCATCCATCCCGGTCCCCTACACACACATGCACACACTCAACACTAAAATGTACACGTGCTCTTTTACAACATCCTTCGGATCATCCTGTATAGAATTTTAAATCCTAGTATTTCCCTTCAACAGTAAACATGTTGTCATTTCATTTTTAAAAATCTTCGAAAGCATCAATAACTGTATTGTTATTAAAGTAATAACACGTGCTCGTGACAAATACATTCACAGGGCAGAGGGTATGGAATAAGTCTTTCTTTCCTATTCCTCATCCCCCATTTCCATTTTCCACAGGTAATTCCTTTCATCATCCTTTTTAGCATCATCCTTTCAGGAATTTTCTATATACATACATACATACATATATAAAGGATACATATTTAAATAAATATCTTTTCAAATTCTACTTCAAAAATATCTGTTCTTTATATGTATGCATCTTTATGTGATTTCTTTTGTTTTCTCCTGCAGTTGAAATCTGTTGGGTGTCCGTGTGCTTGTTTTTGGATACCAACAATTGGAACAGTGTTTGTATTCAGAGATACTCTCCATTGACTGGGTCGAAGCAAAAAAAGAGAATCCTACTTCCTACTTTAAAAGCTGAAAGAGGCCAGACATACCCCAGGCTCAACAAACTGAATGCTTCCATCCGAGACTTTGAAGAGATTAAAGGAAAGATTCGGGGACATTTAAAGATCATTTCCCCGAGAGTTAAAAATCTAGCAGTTGTAGGCATGTTCCAAGCAAGGCAGCAACCCAACCATACAGACCCTTCCTGTGACTTGTCTATGATGTGTGCTCAGTTGCTTCATCTCCCTTGATCCCTCCTGGATTTTAGAGCCTGATTATACAGATTTCCTTCCCCTATATTCTGTGACCTACCTGTAACTTTTCATTAAATTTCTTACCTTGTTTTAGTTACTAGGACTGACTTCTGCTATTTGCAATCAAGAACACCAGCTAATACATCATCCTCTGCAGTAGAGAATATGTTTTATTTGTGCTGTCTTCTCTAGTGACTTTTCGATACAGAAATCTTTAAGTTATATAATGTTGATATATACAAATTTAAATGAATTAAACATATTTTCTCCAATTATTAAAATCCAAAATAAAACAACTTCTGTCTCATCTTAAGAATTTAGAATTCCTTCCTATCTCCTGCCTATCCAAATTTCAATCTCTACTAACAATCCTGTTTATTATATAGCCTTTGACCACACAGACCTTTTTCGAAATAATTTTCAGCTAACATTTTTAATCTTGTAAAATTAGATTTGGCAGTTATTTATATATAAATTTACATATTTAATGGTGATTAGTCCTCACATTATTTATAAACTATCTACAACTTTATTGTTCTCAAGTTGCCGGATTTGGTTTACATCTCAGAATTCATCTTTGAATATCTGTCTCAGAAAAATAGTGATTTTTTGTTGTTATTGTTGTTGTTAATTTATATCTGAGAATGTCTCTGCCCCCATGCATATCAACGTCCACTTGGGTGAGTATAGAAATCTTTGGTCCCAACTCTTCTCCATTCAACATTTTGTCGACTTTGCTGTGTTCTGGCATTTCATGTTCAGCAAATCCTGGTGAGCCTGATTTTTGCTCCTGTGTGTCAGCACTAGATTTCACTGTATAAAACAGAAGGCCCAAAAAGCAGTGGCCTGAATAAAACTAAGTTTTTCCTTCCTGCCATATAAAAGATGTAACCTATTCAGAGTTTTAATGGAGGCTCCATGTGGTTAAAGAGATTAAGATGTAGCTTCCATCCTCAAGGTCCTCGTGTCCAAGATGGATCGATGGTACCAATCCCTGTCCAACAGAGGAAGTAAAGGAAGGCAAGTAAAGGGTATAAGAGTGAGCATACCAATTCAGCTGGCACCCTTACAGATTTGTGCTATGATCCCCGATTCAATAGCTTGCAAGCATAAGTCTTACTAATCACCTTTAGCTATATAGGAAGATGGAAAATGTAACCTTATAGCTGGGTAAAGAGCCACCAAGAACAAAATAAGATTGTCATTAAAAATCAAGAATGGGGTAACAGATATTGAATGAACAAGTAACTATGTCACAGCAGAGATGCTTACAGAATTTCATTTTGAAATTCATAAAAACTTCCTAATCATATCTAAGAGTAATGTTTTCCATTAATTTCACCTTGAATTAACAGAAAATTAGTCTTTTTTTCCAATTTAAGTAGGTTTCATTTTTACTCTATAATTATTGCTTCTGTTTCTCTCCGTATTCATTCTCTAGGGCTGCCATGACAAAATATCACACACTGGATGGCATAAACAACAGAAATTTATTCTCAGAGTTCTGGCGGCTAGAAGTCCAAGATCAAGATGTTGGCCAGGTTTGTTTCTTCCGAGGGCTCTCTCCTTGGCTGGTAGATGGCCATCTTATCGCTGTCTCTTAACATGGTCTTCCCTTTGTGCTAGTCTGTGTCCAAATTTCCTCTTATATGGACATCGGTCATATTAAATTGGGGCCCATCCCGGTGACCTCATTTTAACTCATTTTAACTTACCGCTTGAAAGACCCTATCTCCAAATTTAGTCATAGTTTGTGAGTTAGGACTTCAATATGTGAATTTCGGGGGAACATAATTCAGCCTATAACACTGTCATTTTAGTGTCATTTTGTAGAACATCTAAAATTATTGATCACTATTCTCCATCTTTCCTCTTTTCTTTCATTATCTTGACTTTTCTTCATGATGAGCTAAGTTTTCACTCAAAATCACCATTCAGTTCTTCTTGCTGATGCTTTAAACAGAGACATAATTTCCTACTTTATTTTAGGTTTCCTTACACTTTTTTTGTGTTTTAGCTAGGTCTTTTTGCATCTCTCAATTCCATTCTCATCGTTCCCCATTAACATTTTATATAAGCGATGTGTTTGCTGTATACGATCACAAAATTTCAGTGACATTCAACAATAAGCACATATTTTGGCTGATCCATGCTGGGCAGCTCAGCTGACCTTGGATCAATTCCACTTGTCTCTCATCCCCCTCCTGAGACCAGTGCCATCATGGCAATGGCAAAGGCACGAGAGAGTATGCTCACACAAGTCCCTCCTTGTGTCACATACTAACAATCAGCAGAAGCAAGAGTCCAAATCAAAGAGCAGGAAACACACTTCTCCCACTTAAGTGGAGGGGGAAGGAAATTCGGAACAATCATTTAAAATACTACATCATCTGACATCTTTTGAGAAAGCTTGAGCTTATTAAGTCTGCTAAATTGTTTTTGTTCTGCTTTGTAAATATTTTTCAAATCAATGCTCTTCTCTGAGACCTCAATGTAATTCTCATTTTCCCTTATGCTACAGAATATTCCCTTATGCTACAGAACCTAGAATGTATTTTTGTTTTATCCTTGCATGGGAAGAAATCTATTCAGACCTGCTATTACCATGGACACTGTGAAAGGAATTCCCCTAGCGCTGCCCCACCCACTTTACCCTCTGCTAAGGCAGTGACAGTTATCCTACTGAGATCCAGTGCTGAAGTCTCAGGGACATAACCTTAGCTCAATTGGTGAGTCTGGCTGAAGTTTTTCTAGTGCCCATCTGCAGAAAAGCAATAGAAACGCCTCATTCTCTGTCAGGGTCTCTAACTAAAACTGAAGCATCACACACAAAGTTGGCAATTTTTTTTGAACAGGATAGGATTTTAAAGATTTCAAAGATTTCATTCCCAGCATGCACTGCTTCCAGAGTTCATCTTGTCTATAGCTGATGAAAAATGATGAACACGAGTATTTCAGTAGATACTGCTAACCTGCACTCTGAGATGATCCCATGGCTATTTTAAAGGAAGCTAGGGAGGACATGACATGCATAGCTCTCTGCTACATGTTAATAACACCAATATCCTACTGTCTTAACTGTCTTAAGATTTGGTCTTATTCCCTACCAGGTCTAAACTCACCTAACGAATTCCAGCCAGCCCCTCAAATACAGGACTGTGCCACAGTTAGCTCAGAGATAAAAGTAAAGTGTTCTCTCTGAACCTCTCCTAAACTGTTTCAGAAAGAGGATTGTCTAAAGTTGAACTTTAAGCAACAGAGAATTTTATAATTTCCATTCATACATCCACATTTCTTACTTAGGTTGACTTCGCTATCCAATTTAAGATTTTTTTCTCTTCTTTTGGAGATATGCCAGAGTATCACTGATCCAGTATATTAAAGGCTCATAGCAAATGTTTCTTTTGTACCTTTACGTACGAGGACCATAATGTGCAATGGAGGAACGAACCAACTTTGAATGTCAGACTTTCAGAATATGCAGTATTTGCTGTTATGAAACTATCTTATAGTTTCAAAGACAGTATGTTAAAAAAAAGAAAAAAAAAGAAGTAAAATCAACTACAACAATATTTTGGGAAACAAACAATATTCCTTAAAATTCTACATTGCCGCAATACACTGTAGCGAAGAGCCTCTCTAACCAACCTCATTCTCCCCTTGTCCTTGTTACGCTGCACAACTCGGCTAGTGGATTTGATGTACAGGTGCCGGTGCAGTTCATCTATGAGAACCAAGTGCAGATTCATCTTCTTGCTGTGAAGCTCCAACCTAAGGTCACTCAGTCCTTCCACCTGGAGCAGGGGACCCTCCAAAGACTCGACTGCTGACACCTGAAAGGAGGAAAAAAAGACAAATATAACTACTAAATAGCCTAACAAGATTATAAATATGAAAGACTATTTTTTTAAAAGATACTGTCAAAAGAAAGTTTAAGAAAACCTTATGAGTACACATCGCACTTTGTACAGTAGACCACTTTCTCCACTGTCAACCAAGGTCCAAAAATAGTAAATGGAAAAATTCGAATAAACAATTCATAGGTTTTAAACTGTACACTGTTCTGAGTAGTGTGGTAAAATTTCACCCCGTCCATTTCCATCCTGCCCTGGATATGAATCACCCCTTTGTCCAGCATATCCACACCATATATGCTACCTGACCGTCAGTCTCTCAGCAGCCATCTAAGTTATCAGACCCACTGTTGTGGTGTTGAAGTGCTATGTTCAGGTCACCCTTATTTTACTTAATGGCCCTAAAGTGCAAGAGTAGTGATGCTGGCAATTTGAATATGCCAAAGAGAAGACAAAGTACTTCCTTTAGGTGAAAAGGTAAAAGCTTTCAACTTCAGAAAAAAATCGCAAGCAAGATCGCTAAGATCTATAGTCGGAACGAATCTTCTATCTGTGAAACTGCCTAATTTATAAGTTAAACTTTATAGCAGGTATGTATCTATAGGCAGAAACATAGTATACACAGGGTTTGGTGCTATTTGCGGTTTCAGAAATCCACTGGAGATCCTGGAACATATGCCCAGTGAATAAGGGGGCACTACTGCATAACGTGGATAGGCCTACTTCTTTCTTTGAAGGATTTAACATCTAAGACAATGCTGAAGAAAACAATCCTGATAAACAAGAAGGCATCTAAGATACCAAAACAAATCCATACATCCAAATTTATACCCACACACATTGCCTATCAATGGACACAAGTAAAATGACCTCTCCCATTAAATGATTATATCATTAAGTCTCATAAGAACTCCATGTTTTCATTTATAGTTTATATCGACTTTCAAAGTTAGCCTTTTAAAACTAAGACTAAATAAAAGCATACTATAAAATTTTTAATAATTCTCATGATGATCATGAATCGGAGTTTGGTTAGCCTACATCTACATGTATGTCTACATAGAGTCTTTCTCGTATACACACACACACACACAGAGGTCAGTGCAATTTTTACATGAATGCTACATGTGGACGATAGCAATCATCACTTCTCCTTGGCCTATTCCAGTTTGACAGAAGAAATGGTTTTGAACAGTGAACAGGAGATAAACTATGGAGAGGAAGATAATCCTGGTATAAACTTCAATTTAGGAGATTTTAACACAAAAAGGATTGGATGAATAAAAATGGTGTAGGAATGCCTACAACAAATGGAGACGATGGACTTGGGGAACCTAGAGCAACACATTTTGAAACCAAAGTGATAACTGCAAAGGGAAAAAAAAACCAGTATGTATGATATGATCCCATTTATCCATGTATGTAAAATTATATTTGGCTTTACATATAAAAATCTTGCATTTCTTAATAAAATGATTAAAGTGAATAGTATATTCTAGGTATTATTCCTTAAGAGAAAAAAAGGAGGGGGTAGAAAAATACAAAGAATGCAATTATAATAACAGAGAAGAGATGACTACAAGCTGAACTCAGAGGGAAAAGAACACTACCAAGCTCCCCAAAGGGAGCAGCGTACCATGACTATTATCTGCTCACACTTCTAAATATTCCTAATTTGATAAAGGTATTAATTAATACTGACTTTAGGGTAAAAACATTAAATGTAATTACGCATACAAACATGCTTCTAAAAAAGAGAGCATTTATACGGAAGCAATAGACAACAGAAGCCATGAAACAAACAGTGATAAATATTGATCACAGATCTATACCAATATTCACGGACACTGAGGAGATCGTGGTCAGTAAATATAGAAACCTTGGTAGCTGCCCAATGCAAGCTGGCTTAAGAAGGGAGGAAGCTGCAATGGCTTACTCATATGATGTGCTATAATCAAATGTCAGTAGCAAACAAGTTTCCTTAAGTTAACCAAGAAAGAATCAGGAATGAAACAGTGACAAGCCCTGGGCCAGCTCTGCCCTCTGAAGCCCCCCAGTTCATTTTCATGCTGACTTGCAACTGCCCCTGCTACACGAGCCCCTGGGCCTTACGCAAGCTGCCAGCCATTCCAAATAGAAAGGCAGCCTCACAAAATGACCAAAGTGTCCCCAAGGAGGAAAAACAACAACAAATTCATTTACACTTATGCTCTAAAATGGATTTTAACTTGGGTTGCTAGCAGAGAAAAGAGGATGCATTAACCTTTAGTGACATCGAGATCCGGAAAATGAAAAATAATTTGGTAAACCACTGGCCCATCATGTAGCCTTATCCCTTAAGGTAATTAAATCCAGCTGAGATATTTAAGCTTAAAAACCACCCACTGCACAGCCAGGCTTGATTTGTTTGTAGGAATTTGCATGAAGATTTTTAACCCAAACTGCTCACGTTCCAAATACGAAATTATATGGCAATGTCAACTTTCAAAGCCACTTGATTAAATTTTTTTTTAAATATAGATAAAGCACTCAGCACAGTGCCTGGCACATACTGAGGTTCACTGAAATTATTTTTAACAGAATCTACTTATTCTGTGGATAAAGAAAGACGGTTTTTCAATGCAGCATTTTCAATAAAGTGCTATTTCCTTCACAGAACCATTATAACCATTTAGATGACAAACTTTCTGAATATGACCCCAAATACAAATACAATTAACCCACATGCACACACACATACATGCATACACACACATATATATATATACACATACATGCATACACACATACACACACACACACACACGAGTTGTCTTAAATTCAAAGATCTGAAAAACCACAAAGAATAGAGAATAGGCTCTTATTTCTATGTGAAAATACAGTGCTTATTTTCAGGTCTTCTCCTATTAAAAGTCTATTTATAAAGCTACAATTATGGAAGCTGGGCAAGGTCACTGTCTTCCCCTACTCTAAACTCACTCAAACCAATTTAAAGGAAATAGTTGTCAATGCAACATTTGATCTCTAGAACCTCAGTTAGAGGCCTGACATTTATCTTATCTGGTTGTAAGTAGCCTGTACCATGAAGTTTACACACAAAGAAAACCTTCATGAGGCAGCACAATCAACCCAACCAACACCACTGACAGTTGATTCTGCTGTACTGGGGGGTCTGGTTTCCAGGCACTTATTAACAACTAAGGCTTCACTAGGAGAGGAATCCATTTACATTTAGGAATGAGCATAACCACTAATAAAAATACAACTAAAGAGATTTTTTTAATAACCGAGAAATGGTTATTTTATAAATTTCACTGTTCTGCAAATTTAATGACTACAGAGCTCTTAAAATAACACTAATGAAACATCAACAGAAATTCAAGAGAAGCAGCTGAATCAAAGTAAATGGTCTCACAGGTTATTGGCTATGAGAAATTATCAAAATTGGGTTTATAAGTGTGATACACTTATAAGTGTGAATGTCATAAATATATATATATTAAAATTACAGGACAAAATGTAGCAGATGAATGACCAGATAACATACAGTATAACTGTTCATTGGTAAATACTGTCTATACATCTACTCACAAATCAAATATCATTCATTTGTGGCCCAAATGATTTCTACTATGACCTTTTAGAATTCTCAAGTATGCCACACCATTTTTTTGTGTGTGTGAAAGAGTACCACACAATGAGCCAAATAAATGTATTTAGAATTTTTTTACATGTATTTTCAAAAATGTTGTTTTGGGGAAAAAAGATACTATTAGAAGGGAATTTTTTCATAGAACTCCAGTTATTATCTAACAGAACACTGGGTTCTACTCGACACAGTTTGAAATTGCTCATATAGATAACAGAACTGTTTTAAAGTTGAAAACAAATATTTCTGTTAGAATTAGGAAAATAAGCAAACATTTACAAAACACATAATACTGACCAGGACAATATGTTTGGCTATTAGAATCCTACCCACTAAAACAGAAATTTTGAAAAGTGTATCCTTAACTCAAAAAATTGGTCAAAGGTACTGTTAAAATGTACACAATCAAGAATTGTCTGGTATTCAAAAATTTCACCTTGAGATAAGAGGTAAGTCTACAACGAAATAAATCTTTGTAATTAGGAACTATGGTACCCATATATTTTCTTTCCCAAATGTCTATTTCTCAGTTTCATTTTAGTTTAAATTAGGAAATTATTATTTCATATTTAAGTGCTTATCTTCTGCTAGTATCACTCAAACTGATTAGGTAAAAATATCTAGTTTCGTGCTTTAATGTAAACCAATGAAAATTGGCCATTCTCAACAGCAGCTTAGCTTCCTTAATAAAAAAAGCTAGAAAGGAAGCTACTGGTCTTTTTTAAATTTTTGGTTGGAGGAGGTGAGATATACAAAGGTAAATGACATTAGTAACTGTTTCTAAATAGAACTAGCTTCAAGCCAAAAAAAAAAAAAAAGAAGAAGAAGAAGAAAAACTCAAGTATAAACAAACCAACCTGATAACTAAACCATCTGCTAGCTAATGAAAATGCTTATTTTGGCAACTATATTCCCTAAGAAAGCAAATGTTTGCCACTGTTGAGTCCAAAACAAATATTTCCTTCAGGACTCTGATAGTTATGTGGTTCCAAAATGTTTTATCATTTTTCAATAGGTCAGTATGTCTCCCTTAAGGAAGCATTTTTCTAGTAAGACATACATTCTGAAAAAGTCACCTTGGCCCAACTTACCAATACAGTAAAAAGATATGAAATTAGACTATTCCAGAGAACTGATACCTTCTCCTTTCTTACATATATGACACAAATTAAACTGTTAGAACAGTCTTAAGAACACCAAAAATCTTTGTCTACAAACAAAGAAACACGTCTTGAAACCCAGAAGACAAAGATGTTTTAGGCTCCAGTAGACTCAGCTCTGCCAATGACTGAAGGCCTCAGGGCTATTGACAGTTTGGTACTTAAGACAGACTTCCCAGGAAAGCTGCTGGCACAAGGCAAGGCCGAGTGCCTGGAGCAAGAACACTCTTTTTTCCCCCTAACTCCTCGGCTTGTAGCTAGTCGACAGTGATCAAATCAAGCAATCAAAAATGCCCATTCTTAAAATCGGTTTGCTAACATAATATTGATCTGACCCATTCAGGTGCCCCTTCTCCCTCAGGAAACCCAATATCTATAATGTAGACTCAGCATGCTCTCACCATTAAAAACAGGATGCTGTCTACCTCCATTCTCCCTTCATTACTGCCAGGGTTATTGCACGTTTTTATTTAATAAACCTTCATCAGCTCAAATGAAGGGTTGTTATTAGTTGAGCTAACAGCCAAATGATAATGCTCCAGAGAGATATCAGTGCTTGTTGGTGCATTAACAAAGAGAGGAGAAAGGCTGAGGTCAAGCATGTGTCAATGTAAATGAGGCAGTATTAGGTACCAAAGGCTTAATGCAATAGACTGCCTGGGAGATAATGGAATTTCCAGGATAAAGCAAATGAGATGAAGTTATTGATAAGTGAATGAAGGGAGGGGGGCTGTAAGATAAAGTGCTGTCAAAGAAAAGGCCTTTTACTTCTGAATATCTTCTTCAAAGTATCTTCAAATCTCTTAGAAAACAAAACTCAAAAGAGATCAAATGTGACTTCTAGCTTTATGAACAATAACCTATTACTGCTATGAAACACAGACTTCTAAAAGCATACCATTTTATTATTTTTAAGCTTTCTTTGGCGTTTCCCCTTATTTTTATTTTCATTTTGTTCTGTTTTTTTTCCTTAAACATCAGGGCATTCTACCACAAATTATTCTTATATTTTATTAAAGCAAAAGTCTTTCTCTTGTAGGGAGGAAAAGCCAGGTCTTCCTAAGATAGTCCATCAGCCCAAGCCTCACAGAATGACAGTATCTGAGGAATAAAATATAAGAACTTTCAATTGTAAAGTACCTTTAAAGGTTGTCAAAACTGAGGTCCTGCCTCAATTCTACAGATTAAAAAAAAAAAGGTGAGGCACAGAAATATATTTTTCTTACCCTTTATTTTTCTTACAAATTATAGAAGTTATACACTCAATCAAGAAAACTTGTAAAACACAAAGGAAAAAGATGGCCCATATTCTCAATAATTAGACAATATATTTTAAACTGACTCCTTCCAATCATTGTCCATACAGAATTTTTTAAAAACCATTATTTTTAAATGTTTTCATTTGGCAATATATTAGGAACACCTGACATCACTAAATATGATTTTCAGTATTTTCATACTAGTCTATTATGACTATTCCACAAATGACTTTAACCAATTCCCATACTTAATTGCTAATTATTTTTACTTTCATAAATCTTACTGTGAGAATTATCCTTGTATACATATTTCTGAACACATAACAACTGAAATTCTTAATTTTTCCTTAACACAACATTCTAGAAGTAGAATTCCAAGACCAAAGTTACGCACATATCTAGGGCTTCTGATGCATAACGTCAAATTACAACCCTTTTTTGTTCTATATGTACTTAAAACAGATCTGATCAATTATTTTCCTGATGAAACTAAACTATACCTAACATCTTATGAGAAAGATAAGAATTGTAATTGCTTATGAAATAATCTCATGAAAAAAATCCTTGTTCCTAATCTTATGATCCCTTCAATTCTCAGTTTCCATCAGTGCTCCATAAAGAGAGCATTGAAACCTAGGTTTCTTCTCCAAAATACAAGAGACCACTAGGCAAGATATTCTCATTTAACAAGTGTCCCAAAGACACTTATATTTGTCATCTTACTTGTTATTCTAAGACAAGAAAAAGTTGACAAAAGATGTCTCTGAAAATCACTTCAGGCTCACGCTTATATCAAGACAATTCACCCACACTCTGCAAGAGCCCCGAATCCATTAGAAATGCTCAGTACTTACACAGCTCTTTACTAACATAAGCTATTAAAATCCCACAAAAGAATGCAAAAAGGATATGACGGGTATTTTTTGTTTTTTTTTTCCCCTCCATTTTAAGAGCTAAGCAATCACAAGTAATTAGTACTGGGATGAATCTCAGAGAAAATATACCTCTTTAACAAGCCCCTCCCATCTTCTCAAGCCAAGCTAAAGCTCAGACCATCATCAGATACAGAGGGCTCCCATGAACAACGTGTATTGTCACCTGCTGCAATTTACACATATCTAGGATCCCCATCTGGCCAAGACTGACCAGTCAAAAACCTGTTCAAACAAGTTCATGTGTGAGGCTGAAACCAGAATATGATGGAGGATGTCAGCAAAGGACTTGTGTATTATTCTTGATTTAGATCATTCCTCCTACAGACTAACGTATGTAAACGTGAACACATGAACACACACATACACATACAGTTATCTGATTAAAACATGTATGCATTTGTGACGGAAGCACCAAGGAGATAAATTACTCAATGTAAACAAGCCCAAGACTATACTGCTTTTTCTTTTTACCTGACCCTGTGTGATAGTGATGACAATGCTACCTATAGCATTTGAAATTTGTATCTTGCCTTATATTTTGTTACAAAGCACTTTACCTGTAAAAAATTTCATTTTTATTCAAAAGAGAGAGAGAGAAAGTGATTTGTCTAAGCTCACAGAACTTGGTGAATTGTTAGGTCCAGACTGGAATTAAGAACATCTGGCTTTTAAATCCATTTTGTTTGCACTATAGCACCTAGCCACCACCTGTCAATAAATTCGTTTTTACCCCAATTTCAATCCATTAAATCTCAGCAATACATCAGGTAAGAACCCCACAGTAAAGATGCAGGAATCAGCACCAAGATGACAGCTCTGATGAGTGCTAAGTCAGCCCAAACCTAAAAAGCATCTACTTTAAACATTAAACAGAACTCATACTGACAAAGTAATTTTGCTATAAAATCAGAATAAAAGTTAAATACTCATCAGCTCTATCCAAAAACTGCAACAGAGGATGGCAACAAAGCAACATTAGTCAAACTCCAACATTTGTACATAAACATGAGGATAGCACTGTGATGTCTCTCCTATGCAAATACTTGGTTTATAACTTCTTAGAGCTGGTGTTAAAGTCAACGGCAATTCGTTTTTGCTTTATTGCATAGCATAGGCAACATCCGACATCAACGCTTCCAAATTTGTCTATACATTGGAATCACCTGGAGAATGTCAAAAATTACTGAAGCTAGTGTCCCACCCCCAGATTTCAATGTAATCAGTCTAGGCTATGACCTGGGTTTTAGAATTCCTGAAGGATTCCCTAATGTGAAGAGTTTGGGAATCACTGCCCTGCAGCCACCTGAGAGAACTGAAAATTGCTGAACCTTATGATGCTTAGTGCAATAAAACAATTTCTATTTGCTTCAAAATAAAAGAGGCAACTGAAGAACAGATAAAAGTGCAAACTAAAAGGAAAGGAAATCCAATGCAATAACCGGGTTCCTATCAGTATGGCTTTTAGAAACAGGCCTTCAAAAACAAATCTAAATGAAAAGAGCACTGAGCAGCAATGATGCCCTATACATTTACTCTCTAGGTAAGAAATAAAGCTGCCGCACTAAGGCTACTCAATTTTGGACACAAAAACCAAGGTTATTTGTTTAATAACTTTATTTTCAGCTTTTCCTAAATCTTTTTGAAAAGAAGATCAGATGTTTGAGGGGAAAAAAGGGGTCTCAAATGCAGCTAGAAGCAGCTACAGCTGACCACCCTATTTAAATAGCAAACTGTCATACTACCCCACTCCCAGTATTCCTGGTCCTCTTTATCATATGAGAGACACTGTATTTGTTCATCATCTGTCTCTCCCTACTAGGGTGTAAGCTCCTTCAAGGTTAAAAAGTTAAGACTACCTTCACAAATGCATATAGACCAACAACACAGGTGATCAACAATGGCCTCACATTCATTTGTCTGTCAATCAAAATATGTGCTGGATTCTTTCTGATAAATTATTAGTACAGAATACCAGCATTGGTTACTCAAGTCAATATTCTACACTAGGAACAGATGGGCTTTAATGGTGGCTATTTCATTATTGATCCCGATATACTTTTTACTAAGTTATAGAGAAATCTATATGGAATACTGAAACATTTCTGCAGAGTCAATGAACCACTTTCAGGTAAGTACAATAAGTTTACTAGAATATTCCAACTCCTGATATTTTTAGAGCTTTCGCCTCAATACCATTTCCAGAGTCATGATGAGGAAAAAACAGTCTTGTGAGATCTCAGAAATTTTCAAGCCAGATGAAAGAGATGTGTGTTTTGGCCCCTTTTTCCTTACTTATACATTAATCATTTGATAGTGGATGCATGATCACCCCTTCCCTGACCATAATATGAGAAAAGAATTACTCTATTTACCAATGACACAGTTTTACTGGCACCAGTAGGAGCAACCTAGTTGGTCCACTGGTGCTGCTATCTAAGCACTGACAAAAAGAATAATTTAAGATCAACTACTCTCACATTAAACATTTTTGATGAGTGCCCTCCAACACTGAACTGGCTTCTATCGAATTACAATACTCAGCAGAATAACACGTTACTTAAGAGTAGATTTTGCAACAAACTGATCTTGGATAGTTTACCAACAAATTACATTGCTTATAATTAAACAGTCAATGGATACCCTTGAATATGTAATGGATGTCGGGTGAAGAGGTAACTGATGATTTGTCCATACCAATTCTCAAAAATAAGGCACAGAATTTTGAGGTCTTGACCATCCATTAGTGCGTTAGAGTAGACTAGACTTGTTTTCTGAGAAAAATCGTATCTCTGCCTGCAGTAATTTCTTTGACTATATAAAACGCAGAGTAGTCCTTCATTCTATCTGTCCATGTTAAGGAAGAAGAAAAGAAATCAAAAATGCTTAACTTGCCAATCCTACCACAACTCTTATCAGCTCAAAACAAGTCCGCCTCAGAGACAAAGAAACATGTCTCACATGAAAGAACAGAACAAAGCTCCAGAAAAAGAACTAAACAAAATGGAGACAAGCAATCTACCAGATGCAGAGTTCAAAACACTGGTTATAAGGATACTCAGTGAACTTAGGGGAAGAGTAGATGAACACAGAACTTAAAAGATAGAAAAAATTAAAATAGAGATGGAAAACATAAAAGAAAACCAGTCAGAAATGAATTCAATATCTGAGATAAAGAATACATTAGAGGGAATCAACAGATTGGATGAAGCAGAGGATTAAATCATCGACAGAGGATGGGGTAGCAGAGGATATCCAACCAGAACAGCAACGAGAAAGAAGAATTCAAAAGAATGAGGACAGTTTAAGAGGCCTCTGGGACAACATCAAGCATATCAACATCCACATCATAGGGATACCAGAAGGAGAAAAGAGAAAGGAATTGAAAACCTGTTTGAAGAAATGATGATGGGAAAACTTCCCTAACCTGGTGAAGGAAACAGTCAAACAACTCCAGGTAGCTCAGAGAGTCCCAAACAAAATGAACTCAAAGAGGTCCACACCAAGACACATCATACGTAAAATGCCAGAGGTTAAAAACAAAGAGAATCTTAAAAGCAGCAAGAGAAAAGCAATTAGTTACCTATAAAGAAGCTCCTATAAGACTGTCAGCCAAGTTCTGTTGAGAACAACAGAAACTTTGCGGGCCAGAATGGACTGGCATGAAATATTCAAAGTGATGAAAAGCAAGGACCTATAACCAAGATTACTCTACCCAGCAAAAATATCATTTAGAATCAAAGGACAGATAAAGAGCTTCCCAGATAAGAAAAAGCTAAAAGCGTTTGTCACCACCAAGGCAGTATGACAAGAAATGTTGGGAGGACTTAAGAAAAAAAAAAAAAAAAAAAGATTTAAAATATGAATAATAAAATGGTAATAACTATATATCAACAATTACTTTCAAAGTAAAGGGATTAAATGCTCCAATCAAAAGACAGGGGGGCTGAAAGGATAAGAAAACAAGACCCTTACATATGCTGCCTACAAGAGACTCACTTCAGATCAACAGACACACACAGACTATAAGCAAAGGGATGGAAAAAGATTTCATGAAAATGGAAATGAAAAAAAAGCTGTGGTAGCAACACTTATACCAGACAACAGAAATCCCATTTCTGGGTATTTAACCAAAGAAATCCAAAATACTACTTTGAAGGGATGTTCGCATCCATATGTTCATTGCAGCATCATTTACAACAGCGAAGATATGGAGGCAACCTGGGTGTCCATCAATGAGCGAATGGATAAAGAGGCAGTGGTTCATATATACAATGTACTTTTTACTCAACCATAAAAAAGAATGAAATCTTGCCATCTGAAACAACATGGATGGACCCAGAGGGTATTGTGCTGAGTGGAGAAAGACAAATACTGTATGATTTCACTTACATGTGGAGTCTAAAGAACAAAACAAAACAGAAACAAACTCATAGATACAGAGAACATGTTGAAAGCTGCCAGATGGGAAGGAAGTGAGGAGGTGGGTGAAAAAGAGAAAGGGATAAGAAGTACAAATTAGTAGTTGCAAAACAGTAATGGGGATGGAAAAGTACAGCATAAGGAATATAGTCAATAATATTGTAATAACTGTATGATGTCAAATGCATACTAGACTTACCGGGGTGATCGCTTCGTAAATTATGTAAATGTCCAATCTCTATGTTGTACACCTGAACTTAATAATATTGTATGCCAACGACAATCGAAAAATAAAAAATTTTTTTTTTTAAAAAGTCTGCCTCAGAACAGTTTTTGAGATTATAACATGGGAGCCATCATCAAATCCTTTCTTATCGTATCAGTAAAAATAATTAATTATAAATAACATTTCCAAGCACTTACTATGTATACTGTGCCTACTTTATATATATAGCTTAATATCTCTTAATCCCTTCAAGAATCTCTTAGAATAAGAATCCTTTATTCTAAACTCCAACTTTCAGCAAAGTCAAATTAAATAATTAGCCCCAAGTCATCGAGCTAACAAAAATCAAAGCTGTATTCAAGCTCAGGTTCACCTGACCCACACTAAGACCCATGCTGACATCTTGAATGTTGTCCAACAATTGCAGAGGATCTTGTAAAATGAAAATATTACAAATATAATTATTTTTATTATAGGGACTTAAAAAACTATGCAGTTAAATAGCTACCTTATTCTCTTTATTCCAGATGTGGCCACATTTTCACAGTGTAAGTGAAATAATTCCACCATCCCAGTCTCTGAGCAAAGCGCTCTAGGATCCTCTGGGAAGAAGGCAGCTACGTAAATATAAGTTATTATGATTATCATAATAATCCTTACCTGACTACATAGCTATGGAGTCTCTTTAAAAAGGCATATAAATTTTTAAAAGGACAAAATGATTAGGAAACATTCAAAATCTCTCCAATCTCCAGAAGACTTAGAAACGAAGAAATTATTTTAGTCACAAGCCTTGTGACTGTCAGCTAAAGTGCTTCCAAACTACTCACGCTGGCTTGGTGCCCACTGATTGAATACAATTATGAATTGACTTCTACGGGTTGATAAATCAGAACTTGTGTAAGTGGTTTACAAAGCTCATCTGTACAATTCTAGTTTGATGCAGAATTCCATACAAATTTTCCTTTAAAAAAAAGTTTATAAAAATATTAACTATCATGTAATACCTTCCTGCTTAGCTCATGCCATTGGGAAGAAGCTGCTATTCTTATATTAATAATTCTTCCCAGAATTAATCAGTCATTGTACATTAGAACCAGCAGCTGGAGTGTTTTGAGTGATAATGAAACCTGTAACAAGGCATCTTCAGCCGTCTTTTCAAGACAATAAGGGAATTAAAATTTCAATTTAAATGCAGAGGTTTGAAACACGCTTCACTGGCAAAATTACTTCAATTAATGTGAGTGGAATACAAAGGACAGACTGCAGAAATGTGATGCAGCAACCAGAAATTATGTCATTAATGTGTTTGCATCAACCTAGCACAATGACTGCAAAGGTCTAATTTAAACCACACATATCGCAAAGCTACAGGCTACAATATAAATCAAGTCTCTGATTTCAATGTGACGAATACAGGCTTCTTGTTGGATCACTTTTAGCTTTTTGTAAGCTAACAGCAGCTGTTTACCTTGAAGGAGGAAACAAAAGGCCATGCCTATTTGCAGACATTCCCTGTCATGACAATTTAATTATTTTATGCAATACTCAGGTTATCATATCAAAAGAAATAAATATCCCATCTAGAAGCCAAGTCTATAGCTATTAGACCCGTCTAATGGTAGAGTAGGAATTGTAGAAGCTGACAAGAGCCATGGGTCATCACTGATTTATTTAATCTGGATTTATTAACCTGAATAGGGATTAAATTACTGGACATCTGCACCTGCCTTAAAATAAAAATGCAAAATCTTTTGTCAAACAAATCCAAAGAAATCAGAGGGTTTTGAAAGGCTGGATTTTTGTCTTTTCTCTGATGTCTTTTAGCAAAGACTTCCATTTGGACCCTTCTGATGCCTTAACGCAGATTTTACTTCTAATAGCACAAAACCATAAGAAAAGGAAACGTGATTATTTCTTCATACGAAGTCCAATGAAAGAGCAATTATAGACGTTACTATTCATTCTTACAAACATAAAGCCAAATTGAAGAATGTGTCCGACCTTTTAAGCACACCTTAAACCCTATCTCCATGAAATCTTTATTGTAGATTAAGATATGCCAACTCCCCAGATCATGCAAAGCAGCTACGTCATCTAGAAAAATGGGGATGATATTAGAAACCTATCTCTTATATATTGTTAAGAGAATTAAATGCATTGACAAATTTAATATGCTTAAAATGGTACCAGTACATAGTAAATGCTCAATCCATATTATTATTGTTGCTTATTAAAAAAACAAAGGCAAAATATCAGAAACTAGAGAAACTTGCCATTAAAAACAACAACAAAAATAACAAAAAGGTAAAAAATCAGACCAGAGCACAGGTCGTAGAAAGAAATTGCCTTTTTCTGTTTAGTGGTATGAAAGTCTTTCACACAGTTACTCATTTGGCTAATGATCTGTGAACTCTGACTATATGAGGTGCAATATGCTAAGTACAGGACAAAAAATAGATTAAGATATAGCCCCTGCCCTCACTGACCTACCATACAAATGACAGCAATTGTATTACAGTGAAATATATACAGCTTATGGAAACAAAGAAAAGCATCTATTCATGTTAAGTATACAGATAAATAATTTTTTTAAAAAAGAAAAGAATCTAATTTACCTGGGACATTCAGAGATTTATTCTTAAAGGATAAATCATAATTTTCCAGGCAAACAGGATTGGGATTAGTTTCAGGGAAATATGTAATCAATTAAAAAAAAAAATCTATTGCATCCCTATACCTCAGCAACAACTGGAAATTATAATAGAGCCATTGTATTAAAAAAGCAAAAAATGAATACTCAGAAACAAGATATATGTAATTCAGTATCTCTAAGAAATGCATTATAAGCCTTATAAAAGACATAAATGAAGACTTCAATTAATGAGACATATCCTGTTTACTGAAAACCTCGATATTACAAAGATAAAATTCTCTTAAGTTTAATCAAAATCCCATCACACTTTTTGTAGAACTTGGCAAGCTGATACTAAAATTCATATGAAACAGTAAAGGGCCAAGAATAGCATAGGCTATTCTGAATAGTAAGATAAGGGAATGTCTTCCCCTGCTATCAAGATATATCATAAAATTATAGTAATTAGAACAGCATAGTTTTGGTGCAGATACAGTTGAGATCAACTGAACAAAATAAAGAGCTCAAAAACAGAACCGTGGATATGTGAAAATTTAGTATGGGACCAAGATGGCATTAAATCAGTAGGAAACGGATTCAATAAATGGTCTGAGCCAAGTGGCTATTTATACAAAAGACAAACTTAGATTCCCGATTCATACCATATATGAAAATAGGTTCTAAATGGGTTAAAGAAGACATAAGAGATTCTCTTTATATGACATTGAATCGAAAAAAGATTTTTCTTAAAATAAAAAACACATAAGAAAAAAAGAATAAGAAATTTTATTGCATTAAATTTTAAAACTTTATAATAAAAGACACTATAAACAATGTAAAAAGATATACCACCAACTGAGAGAACACATTTACAATCCGTCTAACAGACACAGGATTAGTATCCAGAATATATAAAGAACTAGAAAAAGAAAAACAAAACTTCTGGGAAGTGTATCTCATATACTTGCACTTTTCTGAAGGTGACTGCTCTTCCTTCCCACCCCATACCCCAGGTTCCCCACACCACCCAGCCCCTTGGTTTTAGTTAGAACTGATAATGACAGTATCCAAGTGGGCCCAATCTAGATCCTACCCCCATATTAAGAAAGATTATTTTCCTCTACAAAGCCAAAGAGATGTATGCTACAACCTACACCCTTCTCCCTAAACACCCAAACTTCACCCACATGTGTAAGAAACATCTACAGTAAAACAAGACATGCAAAAGAACATACGCTGGCATTCCACACACATGGCTGTCCTTTTAGCAGATCGGTTACCCGAGTAAAGCAATTCTGTTCCTGAGGCTAGCTACAGTTGGATTTCTGTAACTTGCAACCACGAACTTAAAGTTATTTAATGGGATCCTTAAGAAAATATGTCAAAAAAAGAAACAGTATTCATTATTGATTAGCTCTTAATAAATTAGCCCTTAAGTAATAAGACCATAAAACAAAAATCTGAAATCCTAAAAGAAACATAATTAAGAGAAATAGAATTTATTTCTATTTCTACTTTTAACCTATTTTTAACATATGGCACTTAGTAAAAGCAGGCCTGCCACAAAAAATTGTGATTCAAATAGATGTGTATAAGCTAAATATATGTTTATCTATTTTGATTGCTGAATCTTGATAATTTAGCACATTTATGCGTTCCTAACATGTAAACCAAGAGTTAACCTGAAAGGTGACATTTTCCTTTTGTCAGACACCCTATAGTCATTATTACAGATGTCACTATGAACAAGATACTGAAAAGATCCAATTCTTCTGCCACCCAAGAGCAGATCGTTATTAACCTCCTTCCACTGTAGAAACAGACTATCCACTCCCACTACATAACCGGTTTTAATACATGATAGAATATCATGGCACGTCTCACCTCTAGGATACCAGATTTCCTTAAAAGCCTCTTATGAGGGACTTATGGCAAAATTCTTCTTGAAACTCTAAATGAATTAGAACCAATTAGAAGATTTAACCCATTTCTCCCAATAATTCCTCTC
Source organism: Pteropus alecto (assembly GCF_000325575.1). Taxonomy (NCBI): domain Eukaryota; kingdom Metazoa; phylum Chordata; class Mammalia; order Chiroptera; family Pteropodidae; genus Pteropus; species Pteropus alecto. The sequence continues at coordinate 6,823,701 of NW_006434839.1, forward strand.
AGTACCTTTTCCAGAGTTACAGCCAATCTAATTTGGTGAAACAAAGATGAGACTTTCACCTGTCATGGAAAAGAAAATTCAAATACACTCCGTCTGCTACTGAGGGCTTCTGTAGTCCTCAGACAACTTGGAATGAGATGGAGGGGAGGTGTCTTTGTGGGGTGGGGAGGTCGACAGAGCAGCCCTCTCCAAGAGCCACAGGCCCCGGGAAAGTTAGGGTTACTAGACAGCAAGATGTGTGTTTTTACTTTTTATTCATCTTCCTGATGCTCAGCCACATGCACCACTAGTTGAGACCTTCTCTGAATTTCATTTTTAATTCAAAAAGTAGCAGAACAGATCAAGACTAAAGGCTAAGCTGTGGAGTGCTTCTGCTTAACAAAGTTACTTCCATAATTACTCCCCCCAAATTATTTTATTTCTTATCAATCAATATAAAGGAAAAAACAGAGCCCTAATGTAAAAATTCTTTCAAAGAATTTGTGGAACATCAAGTTTACAAATCTCTTAAAGTTCTCTTTCATGTAGATTTCATTCTTTAAAATGAAACTATCTTCCTCTGAAGCTAAAACACCTCTCATTACTATTCCAACATGATTAAAGTACTGATTTCTTACCATTATATTTCTTGCCATTGTTCCAAGGGCAGACAATATATAAATAATAATCGCCTACCATTCCAAACACTGGAATTAGGAAGAGAATCAGCCAGGCTTTACCTGCAAAGGCTCATGAATCCCAAGAGGGCAGTTGGTAATGTGCTACGTGAATTACAGAATTCAGAGAGAACAAAAGGAATGCTTTGATATCTTAGCAGAAGTGGCCATGAGTGCAGGCTGTTCTCTTACCAGCATGTCGGTGGCACTGAGATAGTGCTTGCTGGCCATGCACTGTTCCAGCTTCTGAGGCACTTGCTTGATATTCTCAATCTCATCCAACAGGTTCAGTACATGCTTATGTTCAATTCCTTCAATCCACAATTTCCGAAGCTCATCCCGTTTGCAGTGCAACAGCATCTTGCATGAAAGCAGATTCTCTTTGACCTACAATAAATCAGATTCAATGTTGGGTCAGTCCAAAGTCTTGCCAGCCTAAACTCAAAAGCTGGTTAGTATCCTTCACTGGTACTACTGTAAGTAACAGGTCCTTGTTCCCACTCCCACATATTCCCCTTGGTTGGTCAGCTTACAAAATTCTAATCCTGGTTCTGACGCTAACTCACTTGGGTACCTCTCCACCTCTCTGTGTCTGTATTTTCTCTCCTGTGAAATGAGAAAACTACTCCTACTCTACCTTTGAGTGAATCTAGAAAAAATTACTTTGGATATAAAGTACTCTGAAAATGTGAATTACCACAATGACGTTAATATGTTCAAAAAGGAACAATTGATATGAGAGTCCGTGCTATTATTTCTTCCCATTCTTCTTTCGTACTTCCTAGTCAAGCTAATAGGTCACATGGTCCATCCTGTTAGATCAAGAACTTTAGCTGAATCTTTCAACCAAGGGACTGGCATTCATCTCAACTGACTAAAATGAAAATAAGGCTAGATTCCAGAAAAGAGTAGGCACATCCAGAGATAATCTCAAAATAAAAGAAATTAGGACATAAAGTTTTTCCATGCACTCTGATTTTTAAATATGAAGACAATCACAAGTGTTCTCATAGATTTGTATAGTTTAGTGACCAACACAGGCACAGCTTAACACAACTGAAGGAGCCAGAAAGGAGCAGGGAGGGGAAGTCACAATGTACATGATGAGTCCATTTTCATTTTCACCTTAAATCTTTAATTTTTACAACATGGAAAAATAAGATCAAAATAAACTGAAAAATGACCTTTCACAAATCACAGAACTACTTTCATATACTTTTGATATTCCTTATATTTTGATTTAAATTAAAATTTAATATTTGTTTACAGTCTTATTTTTGTCTGAGGTAAAATTTATGCATGGAAACATCTCCAATGTACCACTTGGTGAGTTCAGAAAATGCATACATCTGTATAATTCAAACCAGCAACATACAGGTCACTTTCATCACCCTAGAAAATCTACAATGCTTTTGATAACTGAAAATCCGTCTTCTACAAGATGCCGTGCGGTGCACAAACTGACACTATACTTCTGGTGATTATAAAGCTAAATTTCAACATTTTTCCAACAAACACAGAAAATATTAAGATAGAATGTTAAGATTAGAAGGTTTCTTGAAAAAAAGCATTTCATCTATTCCTACAACTTTAGGACAATACCTAAATCGTACTTTTATGAAACTCTCCAATGGAAAAAGAACTCTGAATAAGGAGATTTTTCAATCCTAAAAAAAAAAAAAAAAAAGCATAATGGAACATTATCAGCTTTTGGAGGAGTCAGAGACCACTTTGAAAGTTTGTTGAAGATAGTCCTAATTACCTGTACTCCTTCCTGAAATCCCACCAAAATGATAGCAAAAGAATTACTTTCAAGCATAAAGCCCCAAGAAAAAAGAACAGAGAGGTAGGAACAGCAAATAAGAGATGGCGACAACACTTCAGAAGCTGGCAAGACAGTGGATGGTAGGTAACCAAATTAGCAGAGGAATCTGAAAAATCTTAGCCTGGAGAGGGGTTTGGTAACACTGAAAAGGCAGCACCAAGAATATTGAAGGGTTAAAACTTTCTATAAGGAGTATTATAAGCCCTAAATCCTCATCAAATCACAAAGACAGGTAATTCCCTCCCCACCCCAACAATGGCCAAATAGAAGGTTTATGATCTGAAGAAACTGAATCAAAAAGGATCTAGGCCAGACACACGGCTGAGGGGAGGGTGTGAGGCATGGATAGAAAAAGGAGCATGAAGTCAAGGGCCTTTGGAACAGTAAGATCCTCAGCCCCCAGGGCCCCACCCTCCTTCCACAGTTGGCTCCAGCTTGACTTTCAGCCCCAACATGGGAACTTATGGCTTTCCCATGACCAAGTATGAAGACCCTAGATAGGGACATTTGAGGTTTCACCAAGGAAACTGCTGGGTCCCTGCCCAAACAGCTTTGTAGTGTCTCCCTCTTACATGCAAATAGTTAAGTAAGGATCACCAGTCAAGGAAGGTCTATAATATCGAAAGACAGGAATCAAAACAAACAAAAAGAAAAAAACATTGGAGGGAGCAAACTAAACAACAGAAAAAAAAAACTATACTATTCTTAGGAAAAATAAGATATTACATCAAAGAAACAAGAACAAGATGCTATTAAAAAAAAAAAAAGCTCAAGAATAAAAAAACTCTTCAAAATTAAAAATATTATTTAAAAAATCCACTACAAAGGCTAGAAGATACCCTTGAATAAATATCCAAAGACACAGGTAAAAAAGAGATAAAAGAAAATGAAGGGATTGATCCAAGAGATCCAATACTTGCCAAACAGGACTTCCAGGGGAGGGAAAAGAAAAAATATGAAGTGGATAAAAACACCAACGGAAGAAAATTACCCAGAAGGCATTAGTTTTCAGACTAAAAAAGAACACCAAGTGTTGAAAACAATGGAGTGAAACAGAGACCCAAGCCAGGGCACATTATCCTGACATGTAAGAACGCAAGGAATAAAGAGACAATTTCTTAAAAGCTTTCAAAGTGGGGAACAGAACCCATAAAATAGATTGTGAATCAGAATGCATATCAGACATGCAAAAAACAACCTTATGAGTACCATTATCTCAGCAAGCTACTGAAGAAAGTGCTCTGTCAATACAAGAGAAAACCAGGATTCAGGGAATGGGGCTAGGGGCTCCGATGCAGAAAAAAGGCAACAGCATTATTCAGTCACTGACTCCAAGGAAAGCAACAAAATTATACAAGCAAAAACAGTATTCTGGATGGCTTAGATGTAAATACTACGTAGTTATAACAAAGTGAGCACTATGTATTTAACCATAAACTAGGATACAACTGTATAGAGAGGAGGAGGGAAGATGTGGAAGAATGGGAGAAAGAGTGGGAAAGTGACTAAATCCTCATCTTCCATAGCTGGAAGTTCATATACAATGTCAAAAATAGGACAATCGAGAAAAATAGTATAAATATATTACTCAGAAATACAGAAATAGAAATATCTGGAAAAAAAAACACTAAAAGAGTAAAAAGTCAGTGCCTCTGAAGTGAAATTGGGACTGGGTAGGTTGAGGTAGGGGAGTGCTGGGTTTGTTTTTGTTTTTGTTTTTGTTTTTTTATCAGCGTGAGTGGTTTTATCTGATTTTTTAAAACACTTCTCAAGGCCAGTCCCAGATCCCCTTGACACTCTTGGTCTCTGGGTTAAGAATTCTAGTTATTAAGTCCATTGTATTTTAAATCTTAGTTAAAATCTTAGAATTTGATTTCTGATATTCTACTCATATCAGCTTGGTTCTATAAATCTCAGCTTTTTCCTCTGTAATGGTTACCATGGAAAGAGTTAATCAACTCCCTTTTCACTTTTACTTAGTAAATGAAGGAAAAATAAAAAGGATGGTAGCACTGGGGGCATCAGACTGTGTGAAAAATGAACATCACCAAAATTATTCCCTAAACTGAGTTAGTTAACCAAAGCTGAAGACGTGAGAAGCTTTAAGAACTTTTAATAATAAATTTCCCTGAGGCTTTAGTTTTTTGTTTTTTGTTTTTTTACTTGAAAGTCAATTATGAGGAGATGTTATTTTAAAAATTGAGGGACTGAGGGGATACTAGTCAGCAATAAAAGAAATATGAAGAATCTCAAAAACATGCTGAGTAAAAGAAGCTAGATGCAAAAGAGTATATACTGGATGACCTAGAATAGGCAAAAATAATCTATAGTGATCATTTTAAATCAGTAGTTGCTTCAAAAAGGATGTGAGAGTGGAAATGACTGCAGAAGCAGGAGAGAAATCTCTGAGGTGATGGTAACACATTCAAGGGCATATACATTTGCCAAAATTCACTAAACTATAGTCTAAAAATGCTGCATTTTATTATATGTAAGTAATAGCTCAATAAATATGATTTTTTAAACAAACGGGAGAAACAGGACTATGTCCATCAATGAATAACAACATATAAATGTGACAAAGATACCAAATTACACATTTATTTCTCAAATGCCTGTTCTACTTTTATAAATGTGGTGACAGCATTTTCATTTCATTCTATTTATCAGGAGAATTAAAATTGAAAAATTATGTTACTCTCTGCTTCTTCCTTAAATAAATCCATGAAGAGCCAAGCAGTTCAAATCATAACATCAAAACCAAAGTACAGAAATCCTTCCTCAAACACAAGTTTCCTTTGCTTCCTGAGAATTCTAGTAACTTCATAATTGCTCCTGATCACCTGTTCAACGGTAAAGAATTTCAGTTCTAATACATAAGACCTGCAAGTCACTCTAATTAGAGACTACTAGAAAAAGAGAAAATAAGGACAACAGGGCCCAAGGGCTTATTTGACTGGATATGTAAGATCATACAGACAGCAGACCAATATTCTTGCAACCCAGCCTTGAGAAAGAGAGGGGAAGAACACTAACCAGGCCTCTGAATAACAATGTGGTAGCATTTGTGAGAGGAGGGACAGAGGTAGATGTAAGAGAGGCTGATGGATACAGGCACGGGGGAGGTGGTGGAAAACTATTAAGTCATAAAATCAGAAAAGCATTGAATTTGGATCCAGAATAATGGGGGGAAATGCCTTTAAGTGTGCATATTACATACAATAACTATTACAAACATGCCAGCATCACTGAAATTCTAAACCAGAAATCTGAAAAGCTCCCCATTTGTAAGGGATGGTAAATGAAAATCAATATAAAAAATTATTTTTAATTCTAAAAGTACAAATTACCATGGTATCTTCTTTTCATAGTAAAAATAAATCTACATATTAGTGTTCTCATAAGTATTTTCCTGATGTAAATGTCATCCTTTTTTTTTTTTTTCCAGAATCTTATAGAAAGTTCCTAGAAAGAATGAACTTTAGAAACATTGCTCGCTATTCTGTTCAAAAGCCCTTTATAACTATAGGTCATTTTTAAATTAGCCTCGAACTTATTTCCCAGGCTTTTGTTCCCTTACTTTTTCTAGCTACCATTCTAAGGTCTTAAATTCTGAGAGGCTCCACTCAACCCTTCCCAAGGGCCATCCTCAGGATTTGAGTTGCAGAGTAATGCACTGCAGACGACTACCTAGAATTATGATATCTCATTATTGCCCACTGTTTAGCATGTCCATTTTGAGGCTTTTTTACCCTTTCTTATACAAGCAGCTAGGATTTTCCATCTCATATGTGAACTATAAATAACTTCCTACCAAAACCAACTTGTTCTACTGTGACTTTTTAAAAATTAAGGATATTCTTCCATCTAATTCTACCTTTCAGGTATACTTTCATATAAAAGCCGCAAAATTATTTTAGTTAAATGTTAATGAATGAATGTTGTATTACTCAATGATTAAGTCCTAACAACTTCATTTGGATGATCACATATAGTTATATCTAACTACAGGCAAGAAAAATGAGTTAAGAGGTTGACCTAGCATCAACAAGGCAGCCAAAACTGGGGTTAAATGTAATGTGTTTGTTCACACGTCACAACAGAGACAAGTATCTGTATTTTTCCTTCAGCCTACCTGCTCCTAGGATAAGCACTAGGTGGACTTAGTATCTTTAAAGAAAGATGCTATCATCTCATCCACCTACTATACCAAGGAGGAAACACTCGGATTCAAATACCAACAAACATCACTTATAGGGCCCCAAGACTCCCATTTGTATCTACTCATATTTATCTATTTTGGTGCTGCTGCTGCAGTATCATTATGAGAGACATTGGCAGAAACTGTGGACTCTGAAGTTTTCTAATACAATAACATCTCATTTTGATCAATTTTACAATGTATTTTACAATACTTGGACTGCCCGGGTATTTTGCTTATTGTCCACATTACTTGGAGTGATCAATTATACATATCTGCATTTTTTTTTTTAAATCTAGAAAAAATTCCAAATGAACTTGACTGATGTAAAAAAGTTTGGACCATCTGGGAAGAGAGTCAAATCTGTCGGCTCCTATTATCTTCCAGGATGTATATAGGTTCTATCAATATGACACAAGTCCATCCATACATGAAACTAATACCAAAATGAGAAATATAAACAATTCTGTGATCTCAACCTTTTAAAGGTAACAAAGCATGAATACGAACATTTTCATCTACTTTGGTTCCCACTAACATCTATTCTCAGTATAGTAGCTAGAGTGGCCTTTTTAATCATATCATGTCACTCCTGTGCTCAAAACCATACAATGGTTTCACATCACACTCAAAGTTTAAATCAAAGTCCTCGCAGTGATGAAGACCCTGCCTGACCTGGCCCATTCTGCCATACCTCACCCACCAGCTCTCCTCTCTCTCCGGCTACTCTCCCCACTTTGCTCCAGCCCCACTGGCCACCTTGCTG
>NW_006434839.1:6831167-6853361 GCF_000325575.1 Pteropus alecto
GCCCCCGCCGGGCTTATATTTCTGCTATTCCTCCTTCCTGAGGTGGCTTCCTGACTCTCTCCTTCACCTCCTCCAGGCGTTGGCTCAACTGTAACCTCAGCGAGGCCTTCTCTGACCAATCTATTTAGAACAGCAACTCTCTAGTCTCCTTTCCTTTTATTTTCCTTTGGCGCATCACTTCTTACCATTTGTTATATCATATTTTCCTTATTAATTAATAGTCTGTCTCCCCTGACTAGAATGTAAACTCCAAGAGGACAGGAATTTTTATTTTATTCACTTTTATACACCAGAACCTAGAGCAATGCTCAGCATAAAAGAGACACTTAATACACAGAGACTAAATCGATGCTGTTAAAGTATCCTCTTTGTTTTTCTGTCTCCTTCCATTAGGGTGTAAGCGCCATGCGGAACGGGACTGGTGTTTTCCACTGCTACAGCCCCAGCATCAAAAACAGAACCAGGCATGCAGCTGGCACTCAACAAATATCTGTTGAGTAAACACTCATTCATTCTTTTGGCAGAGAGCAGAAAGAAAATTTCTACTCAGATCCACACATTCTCAACATCTTGCTTGGCTCTGAAATAATCTAGTCTAGCAATCATTCCATTTTTACCTTAAAAACACACATACGTATATTTCTTACATAATCAGAAGTGCAATTAAAAACCAAAACAACAGGGAGATCAGTGAGGAAACACTGGTGTTTCCTACGTGATAAAAAAATGAACTTTCACAGTATAAAATTGTCAAATTATACAATAAAAATAAATTCACTTTCATTTTTCCCCACCATTTTTCTTCTCCCATTTGTCAATTATTAAAGGCTTTTTTGAAGAGAGCTTCAGCCCTTTCTTTCTCTCCGCAGTAGTGAAACTAAGTCGTAACAGAATTATGTGACTTTTTCTTGATAACTGATAAACACAAAGTTTTCTTTTTTGGTTTTCTTTTGCTCAAAACTCCACCATACTTAAAAAATGAGGCTGGCGAGAAGACTGAGGCTACTAAACAAATGTGAAATAATCAAGATGAGACTCTTTTTCAATACCAGCAAACACTCTTTGGGCAAAGATGCTATCGCCTCAGAGCGATAGGGAGTCAAGGCAGAAACCCTGTAGCGCTTCCCTTGAGATTAGGACAAAGTCCTTTCAGTCAAGAAAACTAATCAGAAAACACAAATACCAAAGGTCCTTCACCCTTACTGTGATTACCCGAGGCAAAGCCAGAAGGTCAGCAGCTCTACAAATTCATTTTTCTGACCTCTCCCGGGCTTAGTATATTGGGTCAAAATGGACTACGGGTTACTTTAAATCTAGAGGAACTGATGTATAGCTTCACCTAGTTTCACAGATAAATACGTAGGATGAACTCACCACTGTAAAGGCTAAGAATTATAGTATTCCTTTCAAAAATGTCTTGTTAATTTTAAAATGTAAAGAGGTCAGCGCAACGCTTCAAGAAAGATTAAGAGCTTACTGATTCTGGAACTGTACTCTTAGAGGTGAAACTGATATCAACAGGATTCTTAGAAGAATAATTTACGTATCTGCTTACAAAATCCTAATATAAGGTCTAGAAGACAGGGAAGAAAACATATGAAAATGTCATAAGCACAACTATTATTGGGCAGGTACAGTCCAGGAAATCCCTGAACCAATCAAATCGCACAGGGCAGTGCATTTCAAATGGTCTCTGTGGCCCTCAGCACACAGAAGTATTTAAGGGGCAGCCACCAACTGCTGAGGAAGGGACCAAGCCTGAGGCTCCAGACCTGTCATGCCAACATCAAGCAAAAAGAGCACCACCTCCTTTAATGTTTGGTATGACAGGGGCCTCATTTTAAAAAGGGGGGTGAAGAAGTTTACCGCTTTAAAACTGCCTGAAAACCAGCAACAAGCGCTTTAGAGTCAGGGAGACCAGAGTTCAAATACTAAGTTTGTCGAATGAGGAATAGACATAACCACGCCTGGCAAGGAATTGGTGTTCAACAAGTGGTAGAAATTATTATTACTTATTAAAGAGTACTAAAAGGTATTAAAGTAGTGATCCTCAGAATATTACCAAGAACTAAATAACTATGATGTGACAGTATACAACATTTATTTGATCAGTTCCTCCCTTAGCCAAATATAAAAATACCCCTTTTGAACGCTTGTCCTTTAGGCACTGAAGACGTGGTACCCAGGAACCAAGAGCTTTTCATGCACCCATCACAAAAGGAAGCAGGCAGGAAAAGGAGAGGGAGGAGAGAGGGAGGAAGGAGGCAGAAAGAGGAAAGAAGGGGAGAAAGGCAGAAGGGAGAAAAAGAAACAGCTCCAAAATATAAAAAGAAAATTATAAAATAAAAATACATACTTAACACTACTAAAGAATATTAAAGAATGCTGGTATTCATAAATATTTCATTATATATTTAAATAATTTGTAAGTTAGATGTTCTCCACAAAAATTACATACTCACTGCAGAGAAATCACAACTAACTTCAAATTAAGTGGCATACTCGAAGGTAAAATTTCAAAAAGATTTTCAACCACTACAGCAATACACACATACAAAGTGTGATATGAGCACATGAAATACATTTGATACACTGATGGGAGCCTCTAATAGTAAGAGGCTCTAGAGCCTTTAAACAGCTCTCTTCTTTGGTTTGGATTCTTTTCAGTATCCCTCAAGTTGTGCCATCTGTCATTTCACCCTGCAGTGAGAATTAATGGCAGAAGCCCAGGATAGACAAAAGGAAAAAGCAAGCCCAGGATGCCCTCTGTGACCCTCTCCAGCCAGGCTTTTTCAGCATATGCATTTCCACCTGCATAACTCCTGAAAGCATCCTTAGGAATCACTCGTGAAGACCATTAGCCAATACTCAGACACCCAGCTCCAAGCCACAACACCTAGACAAAGAGGAAGGTGCTGCAATCACCAGACAAGAGGAAAGGAAGCTCACCTGCTTTATTTTATTTCGGGAGTTGGTGATGCGCTCTGTGATGCTCTGGTACGTGCGAATGGCTGTCGTCAATTCTGTATAGTGCTGCACAATCAATTCATCCAGATCACGGTCGCATTTCTCATAGGCTTCTTCAAGGCGACCCTTCTCATTTTCTCTGTCTTCCACATCATCACTGGTAGATAAAGTCCTAGTGAAGACAGAATATATAAAGCTGAGTCAAACTTAAAAGCAAAAAAGAAAAGATGAATTAGTCAATGTTAGCATATTCACCCCACTGACTAGGAAATGAAACAAGTTACTAACAGAAAATATGAAACCACCTTCATAGAAAATTGCAATAGACCACCTGAAGGGATTTGTTGGTTGCCTATCCAAGGAGCCTTTCCCTTCACTTATTCCCTGGCATACCAATTTTAATCAGATAAGAGGCAGTATAAACTCTGCAAGAGTCTGGACAGGTCTTGATTTGTTTGAATGAATCCTAGTCGTTCCTGATAATTCTATCCTCCTTACTAGTGACAAGTCTGGCCAGAGACCTAAGGGCTTCTGGGAATAGTCTGCTTGCAGGAAGATTAACAAGAAGCAGGTCCTTTTTCCCAACACTGAATATTGTTACAATGCTGAGATACTCAAATACTTCAGCCATCTTACAATCATAGAAGGGAAAGCCAAAGAAATGCCAAGCTACTTCGGTGATGTCATTGGCATGTCACCACCAAAGCAGCCAACCCTGCAGCTGCCTTACCTCAGGACTTGTTAGGGGAAATAAGTATCCATTGTTTAAGTCGCTTTCAGTTGGTCTTCTTTTATATATGGCTGAAAGTGTACTATCTGATAAAATTACTCATACACTGAAGAGCTACCTTCCAAATAGCTCATTCATTTAAATGACCTCAATTTGGTACAGAGTCTCCAGCGGCCTGGAAATAAGGTCATATTAATTCTAAAACCTGTTACAACAGCAATAACATGAGCTATACTACAAGGCAGTCCCTACATTTACTATTCTCCCAGCAGCACTAACAGGATTGATATGAATCAACAATAATCAGAGAATGAGATACTGATTAAAAACCTTTCAATAACTTAGTTTGATACATGGGCTATATAGATCTCTGTTTCCTCTATTATTATTCTTGGATAATTTTTTTAATTTAGTGTTATAATCATAACAAAGAAACCTTTTTCTCTTATCTGTTGGCTGCAGTAATTTAGTTTCATTAAATTCCCTCAGATTTGTCAGTTTATACATTCAACACAATTTATTTCATTTATCTTTTTTTAATTTAAGGAGGGGGGTATTTTAGGCTTTCAATGATGGATGCAATCAATTAAAAGTCCATCATTAGAACTGCTTTCGGAGATGGTTTGTCAGTGAATCAATCACATATCCACTCCTAGATATTGTAAGTAAAATACTGTACAATACACTTCTCCAAACTGTCATTTAGAGCAAAAGATCTTAATTCATGAGCCACATAATATAAAAAACTTTCAATTTAGGGGGAGATTCAGCAGACCAGTCTTGACTTCAATCTAACCTCCAAAAAGAACTTTGTAAATGTGTTATAGATGCCAAGAGATCAGATCTAGCATGAGTTGGAGGAGGGTGGCAATGAAAGAAAAGTAAAACCTCTAAGGAACGTGGGACACACTCAGGAAAGTAACACACTGGGAACTCTCAGACTTGAAGGAAGGCCTTTATCATGCCAGACCCTGTGTCTTCCCCCATCAATTGGTGATCCTGCACCAAACTACCTCCAAGGTTACTGTCAGATAGAGAATACCATGCAAGTGTTTGACTAATAAAGTAAATCACAGTGGAGAATTATGGGGGATTTGGTTTCAAAGACAGAGCCACCAATATTACTTGCAATACTGGGTACACAGAGTAACTAAGCATGTCTTTCTGTTGTTTCTATGATACATAACTTTGCTCTTTAAATCTGAAACCTTCCCAGCTGTTAATCTAAAGTAAAGCACAATCAGAAAATGCCTGTAATTTATCAACTGTCCCAAAGGGAAGAGTTCCTAGATATTTAACTCTATTATCTTCCCTTGTAATGGCAAACAGCCACAGAATTTTCAAAGCTACGGAGAATCAGTTTGCCTTCTTTATAATGCTTTGCATGATTTCCTCTCCACTGCCATTTGTGGAAGGGAACATTTGCCAAACGTTTCATGCTGTACATTAAGTAGAATTACCATTAAGGAAAATGTTAGGCTCAGAGAGGACGCCTTCCTAGGCGTCAGCTGTCACTGCAACACGTTACCGGAGCATTAGGAGTTATTTAGGAAACAGAAAGGGTTACTAAAATAAAGACTGAAGAGTAAATTGGGTCTGTGGGGGGTTTTAGCGATTTTCATTTTTAGAAAAAATATTTATATAAGGAAAATAGCTTGTGCCAGGTTTGCCCTACATTTGAAATTCATCCTCTTGGTGTAAACTGGGTTGAATGACATTTTGCCATTAGTAAAAAAAAAAAATACTTAAATTAGAGAACTCTGAGACTACAAATCATTAAAGTTTTTTTTTTTAATTAAAGAAAAGGCAGCAAGGATAAAAATAAAAATAATAATAGCTGCTTAATATTTAGAGAGGCTTACTAGCTGCTAGGAACCAGCTGTGCTGCATACTTTATAGAATGTATGTTTAATCCTCATAACAGCCCTTTTGAGTTGGTCTTATTATTAGCCTCCCTTCTCTTTTTTACAGACCTAGCTGCTGAGATCTGAACAGGTTAACCTGCCCCACCTCACATAATGAGGGTAAGGGATAGTACAAAGATTCAAAACCCAAGTTGGTCTGTTTTCAGATTATGCTCTAACTGCTAGAGTCGTGGGCTCTGGAGTCGAACTGCCTGGGTTAGAATCTTGGCTCCACCATTTACTGCCCCTACGACCTTGTTAATGGTATCTCATTTTGCTCATTTATAAAATGGAGATAGTAAGTATTCCTTCCTTATAGGATTGTTGGTGAGAATTAAATGAGACCAAACAAGGCCTGGCATATCATTAGCACTCAGTAAATGTCGGCTGTTGTTGCTAGCTATCATAGTTATAGTAGCAGTAGTCCTAGTGGGAGGAGGAGAAGCAGTAAAAATGGTAACATTTTTCTACAATGTAATGGAAAGGACACCCTTTGGAGACAAAAGTTTGAATTTCATCTCTAATACTACATCGTTTGGCACTGGGCAAGAGATTTGACCTGATTCTCACTTCACTCATCCTTAATGTCAAGAACTGTGAAGAGGCTGTGATTTTTATCCTGTCTACAAGCTAACAAGTCAGCCTATCGCAGTTTTATGGATGCTGGTAAAAGACACAAAACTCCTGGGTCAGAGGCTAAGAACTTCATTATTCACAGCACAGCAAGTAGCATGAGCACCAACTTATTTGCTCAGTCCCCCTTACCTCCAAGCCCCATGGGGGTTAAACAGATGGGCCCAGATGGATGCCTACACACACTGTGAGTTACTGGAGAGGAACTCTGAGCTTAGAAAACTGAATCTTTTATATTGGACAGTAAACATGGCTGCCCTTTGCTCTGAAGGGAGAGATTATCTCTGTCCTCCAAGGCTGTCTGCTAAACAAACATCCTTGACAAGATAGTCTAAAACAAAGGGCACTTGGTGCTTTGCTCAAAAGAACTCCCAAAACACAACATTCCCAAGAAAAACTGTCTCTCAACACTAATGAAACCTAATTCATTGGGTTCCTCCAAGGATGGCATGGTGTCAAGTAAAAGAAGATTCATTCCCAACCTCTTCTCTACAAAATGAGACCAGAAATACAATGTCTCACATAAATATTTGCAAAATGAATGAATGACAGACCATAGAGCAGGCTAATTCCATAGAGAAAGTTGCCAGGCAAACTGCCAACACCCAGCAAATTTCAGTGTGGGATTATCTTACTTTAAGCCAGTCACTCGATGTGAACTGATAGCAGAAGAACGCCTGTCATCTAGCTCACCTCACCAGCCAGGTCAGGAACCTCTCCTCAGCCTCCTAAGCCTCTGTGCAATGGAAAGTTCACTAGCTCACGAGCAAGTCACTGCGATTTTGAACAGCTCTATTTATTACAAAGCCTTTCATTAAAATAAAATAAAATCAACCTCTTCATAATACTCATTGATCCTAGTTCCCACCTATTTCAGTAACACAAAATAAGCCTATTCCCTCTTTCATAAAATTTCTCTTAAAATGATAAAGAGCTCTCAGCCCTTCTTTCTTTACCTAGTTAAATGCTTTCAGTTTCTTCCACCGTTTCTTCCACCGCCATCATGTGCTTTCCTCCAAGGTCTCTTCAAAAACAGATAACACTCACATAGAACTTACTCCAAGCCTGGCATTAATCTAAGTGGTTTACACATAATTCATTTATTCCTGAGAACAATCCTGTGAGGTAGGTGCCATTACGACTCCTCATTTTACCAATGAAGAGACCTGAGTTGTGTTTTCTGGGCACAGAGCTTTCAAGTAGCAGAGTCAGGCCTCAATCCTGGGCAGTCTGGTTCTTAAAAGCCTCCCCATCTCGCCTCTCAAGATATGGTACTCAGAACTGAACACAACATACTTCTAATATGGTGTGACCAGTCCAAACAGGAAGAGGTTTTATAACCCATAATAGACATTAGCCTAAACTCCATTGCCTCATTTTATTTAGTCCAAAAATTATCCAAGACCCTTTGACACTAAGTGCTAACAAGTCAACTCTCACTCATCTTCTACTTGGGAAACTTTAAAGTTAAATGCAGAAATTTACATGCACCCCTGTGTGCTACATTTTGGGAAAGGAAGGTGAAAGTGAAGCAGGGGATGTGTGTCAAGTGTCTATTATACGCCAGGCAACGTAGTTAGTGGTTATTTTGCAGACATAACCTAAGGTAATCTTCGAAATAGTCTAGTGCGGTAGTATCACCCCCAACCCCTTTCTACAGATAAGGCATCAGAGGAACAGAGAGGTAAAGTAACTTGCACTCATGCGCACAGCTATTATTGGAAATGGAATTAAAACCAAGTATACTCAACTCCAAAGCCCATGCCCTTTCCACTTTAAATGTTATGAAATCCTACTTTTCCTGCCCTCAAGCTCCTTAGTAGCAGGACTGCACCCTAATCAAGCCACAGCTCACATGTAAAAAGTGTGGATAGCCTGAGATGTAAAAAGAGCACTAAGCAGCTTTTTTAGTAGTAACATCTTGAATCTGGACAAGATTTAAAAAGTACGAGCAGAGGACAATTTGAAGTTGCCACCTCAAGATGCATTCAAGATACTGAATCATTTTTAGATTTTTTTCCATTCCTATCTCAAAACCATTATGATTCACAAACTATTGCCAAGTTCATGGAGGAACAGAAAAGCATAAACTAGGTTCCAGTTAAGTTGGACACAAAAACACTTCTGGATCACTAAGGATTTTTGGCTAAGACAGCTCTGGCATCATGCATGATGAATTACATCTCTAACCATGACTAATTAACCCACAAGAAGGAATTTATTCACCTCATGAGCTAAAAGAACCGTGGTACATATATTAAGCTATTAACAGCACCAAATAGGAACACAAATGTTATATGGGTCTAGTGAATTCACAGCCTTTCACTCCAAGCAAGACCCATAAACAAGCATAAAAACCCAGAGTAAATAACTGCAGAGCTAAAATGGAATTTGTCAGCTTTCATTTTTTATATCAGTTTCTATATTTCAGTGTAGCCGGTCAAGTGTTTTAAAAGGAAAATAACTCGTCACTATCAGTGGCTCCTTCTATGGAGCAATTTTGCTTTCACTTCAGACTTAATAGAGTAATGGAGTGCAGACAGGAGAAAGTACACAAAAGTCGATCTCACTCTTTAAAAAGACAAAAGGAAGATCAAATAAAAGAAAAAGTACACCTATGAAAATAAGGTTAGTCACCCAAAGTAACCCATCATTCAAGAGGGACAGTAACTTTCAAAAACAGAAGGGGATGCAAAAAGAAAGAAGACAAATCCAGAATACCACCATTAGAAATACACCAGAAAAGCTTCTTTCTACTCTCATCAAATGTATCAAACGTAAGGTATTTGCAACTTCCAAGCTCTCTGACCTTGGACAAGTCACTTAACTTCTCGGGGGTCTGTTTCTTTCCTTGTCAAACAGACAAGATAATAAGAGTACCTGCCTCACTAGATGGTGGTGAGGACTGAAGAAGTGTGTGCATGGGCTTTGTAAAATATCAAGTGCAATGGAAATGTTGGCTTATACATCAGTAAGAACAAAATAAATCATCTGAGAATCACAATAGTGTCACCCCCAAATTTCCTAAAGCCTCTCCCGTTGGAAAGTGCCTAAGGATATTTATTTATGAACTGAGATCAGACCTTTTCTCTGTATTCTTATGGTGTCAGGTACATTTAAGTGCTTAGGAAAAGCTAAATAATGAGCAAGATGCAGGATCTGAAGAAGTCGCGGAAGGTTGTTTCCTGACTGAACCAATTGCAACTAAATTATCTCCCACAAACAAATGCCTATGCAAAAATCTCTAGGAAAGAACAAACAATAATAGTGACCCTATTTAGTTCATCTAGTCATTCAACAAATAGTTACTAGGCATCTACTACTTAGCAGGCACAGTTCTAAGCGGCTAGAAATACAGCTGTGAACAAAATCCGCCCCTGTGGAGCTTCCATTCTTGTGGAGAAGCAGACAATAAAACAGAAACATATGACACGTGGAGGCTGGGAGGTAGCAGTCACGGAAAATGGAAGGCAGGATAGGAGGATGGGGACTATTTGACATAAGGAAAACAGGGAGGGCCTCTCAGAAAAAGATGGCATTTGAATGGAGCATTCTAGAAAGGGGGAAGAGGGAGATGGAACTATCTAGAAAAGCAGATTCCAGAGAGAACAGAAGATGGATAGGCCCTGAAACAGGACATGTTTGTCCTGTGCAAGGAACAAGGAATAGCAAGGTGGTCAATGTGGCTTTAGATAAGTGAGGAAGGGTGACAGAGATAGGAGATGAGGTCAGGGAGGAAACTGGGAGCCAGATTAGGTACAGTTTGTGGGCTTTTACTCTGGAAGTATCCTCTGAAGCCACCTGCAGGTTAGCAGGTTAGGTAAAGAATGACAGCTTTCACTTGAGATTTAACAGTGAATACTAATATTGAATAACAATATTTACTTTCAAGTTTCATTTTAATTCTATCCTATCTCTTTCCAAAAAAAGATCTGAGATGGTTTCTACAAGAATGCAGACATTACAGAAGTGGAGCTTGTTAAAGAGATGCAGGACAAAACAATGCCATATAAATGGAAAACACAAGTATGCTGGTCATATGGACAAACACAGTTTATATGAAATTAGCCCCCAATCTAACTCTGAGGTACCTAGCAGCCAATGCAAAAACAGAAATAGTCAATTACATAATCTTCATTATCATAAAGACAGATTCCAGTTTCTGTGAGGAAACAAATTTTAAATTAGTCTTAAACTCTAAAAAGAAATCTTTCCCTTAAAACAATAAGGAAGGTGTCTATGGCCATGCCACCCTGAACACGCCCGATCTTGTCTGATCTCAGAAGCTAAGCAGGGTCGAGCCTGGTTATTACTTGGTTGGGAGACCACCTAGGAATACCAGATGCTATAGGCATTAAAAAATAATAATAATAATAAGGAAGGCATTATACAGTATAGTGAACAATGTTCTCAGCTTCCTAAAAACAAAGTAATAAATTTTACATGGGCATTTCTTTTAAGTCCTTCAAGAACACAACACTAAAACACAACTGAGACCTATAGATTTTGAAAGACTGATTATAGTTCAAGTAGCTTTCCAATAATCCATTTTAAACTAAGGATAGAAATTTGAGAATTTATAGGCTAAATAAATCATGTTTTACAAACTACCTCCTCTCAGCAAGCCTTTTAATAGTTCGAGTTGACCAGACAATACTTATTTTTGAAGAGAGTCTACAGTACAAGTATTTAGTATTAGTGGGTTAAATATTATGATCCAGAAAAGGAAGTGTAAGGTTAACAACCAATTATGAAAAATTAAGAACCTGGCCAGGGCTCTTGCCTGGGCCTTAAGGTTACCTACAGGTAATGACAGACTATCACTCTGGAAGCAGTTTAGGGCACATTAACAAATAAGAGTCCCCTGCTAAGGGCTGAAGTGTGACACACATACACACATCCCATTCATATGTTTAAGCTCTCCCAAAGTAACTATATTTGAAGGTAGGGTCTATAAAGAAGGTAATACATATTAACTGAGATCTTAAGGAACTGGATGTCCTTATAAGAGGAAGAAAAAAGGCAGCCGCCTCTCTCTCCATACACACAAAGAGAGAGGGGGCTCTGTGAGGACACAGTGAGAAGGTGGCCATTTACAAGCCAAGAAGAGAGCCCTCACCAGAAGCCAACCCTGACAGTACCTTGATCTCAGACTTCTAGCATTCAGAACTGTGAGAAAATAAATTTCTGTTGCTTAAGCCACCCAGTCTGTAGTATTTTATTACGGCGGCCTGAGCAGACAAACACACCACCCTATAAAATAAAGGCAGTATTAATTTGGTTGGGTAAATTTTCAAGGCAGATGCTATCAGTCACCCCTCCCTTGGTCATAGCAACAGATTCTTGGCAAATCCACAAGAAGAATTAGCTGCCTAATACAGCCTCAGATAACTAAACTAATTAACCTGCTATAAGAAATATTTAACATTGTATAATTTTGGAGACACCTGCAGAATAATTAGCATTAAGTCACACTTTCTGAAAATAGTTAATAGGCTTAATTTTCTACTAAGGGCATTCCTTGTTGGCACCCAGTGACCTCTCCTCCAGGAATAAAAAAAGATTAACAAAACAATTAATGGAAATGCCTTCAAGCAACTCAGAAAAACTAATTACAAGTAAGGCTCCACACATCCAAAGATCACTTATCAGGAAGTTAACAGCTCTACAGAGCACAATCTACAATAAGAATCAAATCTCCTTACTGATCCCCATTCTGGAAAGCATAAAATGGGCCTCTGAGCAGAGGACCTGGATGTTACAGAGTCCCTGCACTTTTTACTCATCAAGCACCTGAACCCCTCAATCAATGTTCCTTTTTATAAATTGCGTAAATGGAAAGCGGACTCATTGAGGAATCTTTATTTACAAAATATTCTAACACATTATAATAGGGCAAAAACTGAATATTTTTAAACTTTCAACACTCAAGAGTTAACCTGTTTTGGAACCTCACTCTAAGACAAAACTCAGCTGGACAAAAATTAACTATTAGCTTATTGATCTTTCTAGAACATAATATTCCTTTTTGTTATTGATCTTGACACAAGAGTCTAGAGCTGACATGATTCTTCAAAACATTATCCTCTTTTCTTTCCCAAACTGCTATTAAGCAGAAGACATTAGATTACACTATTAGATCTATTTAGCCCTTATTTCGAAGTGTTACCATCAGATTTTCTTTTCCTTTAAAATATAAAAAACCAAACTAAGAAATGCCTGACAGCGACATATACCTATTATGTCAGCAAGGGAACTAAAGACAGTTCTAAGTATGAGCAGGGTAAAAGTACAAATGAAAGAGGAGGGAAAGAAATTGCTAAGAATATAAACACTAATCAGACAAGTAGGTCTCGAAAGCCTATTACACTTTGTGTATGATGAGGAGTCTATAAATACTTCCAACGAATTATATAATAATAAACCCTCATCATAATTCTATTTGTTAAAAATCACAAATTAAAGAAATATTTGAGATGTGTATCAGTATATCATCACACAAGATGACTTCACTCAAAGCATAACCAAATCTACATTACACTTTTAAATCGGATTTTATTATATTCAATTATACACTGCAATTGCTGGTTTCTTAATTATGTCTTATTAGAGCCCACAAAATACAAGATAATCCCATCCAAACTGATAGCAATTCATGATGACAAGTCCCTCTAAAAAGTTTTCTGATGCATAAAAACAACATCCCTTAATTCAGTACAAAGAGATTCATTTAATACCAAGTGACAGTAAGCAATTTCTGCTTTAAAGTCAATTGAAAATTCACTGGTGTCTTGCTCCAGACAGCACTTAGGGCCAATTACAACACCCAACACATGCAGTTTTTCAATATTTCAATTAACTCAGTTATACAAAACACTTCTGGGGACCAAGAGCTATAAATCTTGGAGCCAACAGAGAAGGCCATTATCTAAAATTAAGTAAAATCACCCCTCGTAGAGCGTAAAACTGAGTCCAGGGTTGACAGAGTCAAGTTAAAATCTACCCCCGCCCTTACTGAACCAAGCTCTTTTTTCCCTCTTTCATCTGAAGCCCCACATCGTCCTTAAAGCTTCATCCACAGTGATCTTAGGTTTTATCTCCAGTGGAATGTTTTTGCTATAACACAGTGTAGCCTTTGGTCATTTTAAAAGTCTATGCTATTTCCTCACATGGAGTTCCTGGTGAGTTCCTCAGAAATGATGTATTTGTTAAGATATTAATAGGTGTTATGTGGTAAAAGGTTATTTTGGAAATTCTCGATTACATAAATTGAAGGTTTCTTAACCAGATATCCAGGAGCCTTTAATGTTAACGTGCACGGTGCTTCTGGGAGGGAGGGTATCAAGAGTCGGGGCTAAGTGAACAGGACATGCAGAATATATTATTTAGCATTTCTGTGATTTATTAATCTGCAGAACTTTGTCATTCCCACCTTCTTCCCTGTCCCCAAAATAGACACATATGTAAGCACACATACGCGTGTACATTTTTACAAAAATTTTCAAACGTAAACACAAGAGACTTGAATAAACCCAGCTTCAACAATTAAACACATTCCAATTTTGTTTCACCTATACTTTGACTCAAACCCTCTTCCCCAGTTATTTTGAGGCAAACTCCAGACATGTCATTATGACTGGTATATATTTCAGGATGTATCTGTTAAGAATAATCTTTTAAAAAAAAAATTAAACCATAATACTATTATCTCAGCTTTACAACGTTAAAATGCTAATTGGTTTCTTTAACGTGCATTCGAATCACCTGGGAATCAATGCAGATTCTGGTCAGGTGGGTCATATGATGACTGAGGTTCTGTATTTCTAAAAAGCTCTCATGTGATATTTTGAGTATAAAATGTTTCCCGTTATATTCAGCACAAATATAGGCACCAAGTTGTAAGTGGAAAAACACCTTTTGAATTATATACTACTATTTTTTACAAAGGCTTTATAATAATTGTTTACATAATAAATAGAAGTCTGAAAAGGTTAACTTGAAGATCTTAAAATATTTAATTTTCTTACCATGTTAAATGGCACACAATTTTCCCTTAGAACTGTCAAGTGGTGAGCTCCCATGTTTTTCAAGGTGATATTCCCAACAAATAAAGGGCTGGATACTAAGCAGACCAAAGTCGTAACTCATTTCATGACTTGATAGCAGTTAGAAATGTAAGCAGCAACACAGGAGAAGAGAGAGCAGAGCTCGCCACCACAAATGGGGAAATGCAAGCACAAATTACAAACATCCAAATGCAAGCAAAAACAAAAAGCAAAACAAAACCAACAACAACAAAAAGTCAAAATATTACGCCGCCCCCTCCCCTCCCCAAAAAAACATTTACCAGCCCCGTGAGATCTCAGGCTAACAATACTATCTCAGGCACTCAATAAAACAAAAACCATATTCTTAAAAATAAATACATAAACAGATACAATAAGAGTTCCAAAGCTTTTTAAGAGTTCTGAAAGAAAAGTGCCTGAAAAAAGTACTATGTAAAATAAAGGTATTTATTTAACTGTTTAATTAAATATACTGCAAAATCAGAAAGACCAACAGAGCCAAAATACCTAGTTTACTTTCACGCCATAACTTTATGAAGGACATGTGATTACCTTCTTCTTCTCTGAGCATTTGTGACCAACCTAAACAAACAAACAACAACAAAAACAGGTTTCAAAACCCTGAACGTTAAGGCGGTTAGATTTGCAGGGCTGAGTGATGGAGAGGAGAGAGAGCTAACCAGAGCACTCCGCATACCTGGAGAGGATCATTCTTGAGTCCTCCGCTAAGCATCATCAGCGCATGCGTGGGAGAAAACTACTCAAAGCCTGGAAAAGAACCAGCTGAAAGGATTAACGGGGACAACGATGTGAAATCACACGCAGCCAGAGTGAAAACTCTCATCATTCACAGAGCATTGAGAGGAGTACTCAAAAAACTTTTGCCAAAGTGGTGAGACAAAACTGGCCCTAATTTTGAATAAACGTTGAACAGATGTTGCTCTGCTCCCAGTTAGCAAAATTTAAACAAGACCTGAAAGGCGAACACCATTTTCAAGTAACTTAACCACAACCTAGAACAAAGCTCAGGAATATATATAGAAAAGCAAAGACATCCAATATCAATAGCCAACAAGGTAAAATTCACAGTATCTAGTATCCAAAAAGTACAAGACATTTAAAGGGCGGGGGAGGGACATCAATCGACTGAAACTAACCCCAAAATAACACAGATGATAAAATTAGTAAACAAGAACACTAAAACATTTATAAAATCTGTATTCTATATGTTCAAGTAGCTATAGGAAAGACTGAACTTATGACCAGAGACATTAAAGATAGTAAAAAAAAAAGAAAAAAGAAAAAACCCAAATCAAACTTCTAGATATCAATACTACAACTATAAAAATCACATTATATGGAATTAACAGATTAGGAATTGTAGAACAGATTAGTGAACTTGAACACAGCAATAGGAACTGTACAAGAGAAAACAACGAGAAAAAAAATTGGAAAAAAAACGAATCTCAGTATTCAGTGAGCTGTGGGACTACTTGAAGTGGTCTACAATAGAGAAGTCTGACACACAATATGTAGGACTTACATACTGAAATCTATTTTTTAAAAATTGCTGAAATTAAAAATTAAATGGGGAGATATACCCTGTCCATGGATCACAGGACTCGATACTGTTCATACTCAATTCTCCCATATTAATCAATGCAATCCCAACCAAAATCCCAGCAGGTACTATGGTAGAAACTGACTAGCTAGTTCTAAAATTGCTATGGAAATGCAAAGGACCTAGAATAGCCAAAATAACTTTGAAAAAGGAAAATACAGTTGGAGAACTTACACTATGTGTTTTCAAAACTTTAAAAGCAGTAATCAGGACTGTGTGATACTGTCATCAGGATTAGCAGACAGATGGAAAAGACTGAGTCAAGAAACAGATCCACATTAATCATCTGATTTTTGACAAAGGTGCAAAAGAAATGCAGTGAAGAAAGGATAATCTTTCAACAAATAGTGCTGGAACAACTGGACATCCACATGCAAAACAAAAAAATTAATCTAAACACAGATCTTACACCCTTCACAAAACCAACTCAAAATGGATAACAGACCTAAATAGAAAACATAAAATATAAAACTCCTAAAAAGTAACACAGGGGAAAATTTAGATGATCTTGGGGTATGGCAATGATTTTCTACATATAACACCAAAGACACAATCCATGAAAGAATTAATAAGCTGGGATTCATTAAACTTTAAAACTTCTGCTCCAGGAAAGGCACTGTCAAGAAAATGAGAAGACAAACCAGACTGGAAAAAAAGTATTTGCAAACACAAATATCCAGAAACATCCAACAGCCCTATCTAAATGACAATGGAAAAAACACTCCTCTCTTAATTGTGCAGTAGAGCAGAGTTAATAAAGACAATCAAAAATACAGTGTCTGAAGATGTGATACACACACACACAAGAATATTACTCAGCCATAAAAAAGGAATTACATCTTCCCATTTGCGACAACGTGGATAGAACTAAAGGGTTTCATGCTAATTAAGTCAAAGAAAGACAAATGCTATATGATTTCACTTATATGTGGAATCTAAAAACCACAAATGAAATAAAACAGAAATTCACAGATACAGAAAACAAACTGATGATTGCCAGAGGAGTGGGAGATGGAAGATGGGTGAAAAAGGTGAAGGGGAATAAAAAGTGCAAACTTCCAGTTATAAAATAAACAAGTCAGTCTATGGCCACACCGCCCTGAACGTGCCCGACCTCATCTCATCTTGGAAGCTAAGCAGGGTCAGGCCCGGTTAGTACTTGGATGGGAGACCACCTAGGAATACCAGGTGCTGTAGGCATTAAAAATAAATAAAAATAAATAAATAAACAAGTCACAGGGACGTAATAATGTACAGCATACGGAAAATAGTCAATAACATCGTAATAACTTCGTATGGTGACAGATGGTTACTAGACATCATGGTGATCACATTGTAAGGTATGTAAATGTCAAATCACTACGTTGTACACCTGAAACTAATATTGTATGTCAACTATACTGTAAAAAAACTTTTTTAAATCTGGTTTCTGGCGAGGGCATGGGAAAACAGGTACTCTAATACACCAATTATAGGAGTATAAATTACCATCTCTCTGAAAGACAGTCTGGCTTATCTGTCAAAATACAAGTGCACGTACACAAACTCTGATGCAGCTAGTCCATCACCACTGCCATGAACTTAAACCATGGATATAACCCAAATGTACACAAATCCTCACTGCAACATATTTTCAATAGACGATAAAAAGTAATAAACTGAATTGTTTGTTAAGAAAATAAAATCGAAAGGGAAATCCATCAATTAAATAGATTATGGTGTATCCATATGACAGAATACTACATAGCCACTAAAAGGAAAGACACAGATCAATATGTGCTGCTAGAAAAGCTATCTGAGATAAAGAAAAACAAATGAACGAAGGTAAAGAAGTATACATAGTATGATCCTTCTTGTTTAAAGAAAGTAAATGTACTCTTTATAAATATTCCTTAAGTATTATACAAATTCATAATTACGTTATTATATTAAGTAACACATATTCTTTTAAGATTATACATTTGCATGTAGTTATAGTCTTCTATATTCCTCAAGGAATCACAGGACACTTAACAGGAATGTATTTCAGGAAGGAAATGAACAGGGAAAAAAGTCTTAACTTCTTTTTATTTTGTTCCTCTTGAAATATTTGAACTTTTTAAATATGTAACTTATTTTAGAAAATTATGTATATGATTTTAGAAATCATATATATAAATTTTTAATGGTAACAAGGGTTATCTAGGCACAGAGATCACGGGGCCCTTTGATTTGCTTGCTTATAGCTTTTCTGTCCTCAATCTAATAAATGTTTTATATTTTGTCTGTTTATATTTTATGTTTTACATACACAGGTAAGCATACATATATTAAATGCTAGCTTCTTTAGCTAACTCTCAAATTATCAAATAATAACCATCTGAATTCAGCTACAGAAGGTTCCCTGGTTACAAAGAGAACATTCCGACAACTGGAATCAAACATTCCAGCCAACCTGGCAAAGATATTTTGGTGGAAAATATCCTGGTTGCTATCTGGCAAATATTAAAATCAAGTTTCTAACCAGAGAAGCTGCAGATCCTAAAAAGGAAGAAAGGAACATTTAAGTGCTTTCTCGATGCCAAATAAGCCAGGCACTTTAATATCTTATAATTTTCCCCCAAACCATAGCAGATCATATTGTCACCCCATTTGACAAATAAGACACTAAGACATGGTGGCTTTCAGTGCTGATCCCAGGTTACTTTACACGGATAATACAATAAGTTTCTACTAACTATACCACACCTTCCAGCAAAAACTGTGACCACAAACACCTGTAAGTAATGGCTTGAATAAATCTGACCATATTACTCAACATTAGAACTAAATGTCTGGAAGTTTTTTAAGAAATTCCGATGTTAAAAATTACATATGAGGTTAGAAACTATGACATGGGTTCCCCAGATACTAATTCTGTGTGTTTAGCCAGGGAAAAAAAGGGGGCGGGTTTTTTGTTTTGTGTTTTTTTTCGTTTTGTTTTGTTTTTTGCCACATATGTTGTCAGATATCCCAGGACTTCCAGAAAGTTTATAAAGTTTAGTCTCCAAGTATTCTAGTCGTAATTTTCAAACCTTACTGCATCAGTAGCATCAAGACTCACCAGGGTACAAAGGGAGGCAGAAACCCTAAAAACCATAACAAGCGGCTCAAATCAAGAGAGGAGGTGGTGCCGGAAACAACACTAACCACCTAAAACAAGTTCCAGGACTCAACTTCCAAGCTCCGAACAGTGTGCACATCCCTTTCCTACCACAAACTGTGTCAGGAACCTCAGAGCTCTTTATTCAAAGCTCTGATCAAAGCCTGGACCCCTTCTACAAAGTTTACTTTGAATTAAATATGGGGCTGACCAAAATACTCTCTGAGGAGGAAGGGAATTTAACAGGTGTCCACAATAAAGGATTTTCTACGTTTTTGAAATTCCATCTTCTGTGAAGACATGAAAGTTGATGAAACGTGAGCCTTCAACTTGCCTTCAAACTTCCTTGACATCTGTAGCCAGAGTCTGTCTACAAAAGCTCTGCTCTGAGGTTTCAATAAGGTCTCCTCAAGTCACAGCCAAGTCTGTCTTCCCAATTAAACTGGCTATTAAAGGCCAACTTATAAAGAGAAGAGAGTCAACATTTAATTGGAAAGCAAATCACCTAACAGTGGTAGACACATTTCCCAATTAAAAATCTGACAAGAACTCACAAAAATAAAATAGCATCTCCCAAATGCCACCCTGCTTATTACCTGATTAGAAAGGCTACCTGCTCCAACTTCATACTTAACACAGGTTGTGAGGGAGAGAGGAGATCAATAGAAAAGGACATGTGTATGCGCGCATGTAAAACTGTCTAAATCGTACATCAGCAGGTAATCATGACTCTGTCCACACAATAAGTTCCATTTTAAAGGGCCAGTGGAAAGACTTAAAACCAAAAACTGCAGTTAGCCACAGCCTCCAATGGACTCAATCCCAAGCACTGTCTGTCTCATCAAAGCCCCACTTTACAACCAAAGGATCCCCCCTGTGAAGCCATAGGAGTGCACCCTTTGAAACATGACTGTCCTGAAATATTTTTATTTAGTACTCTTTAAATGGTTAAGAATTTCATTTATGAGTCTCAATATACTTTTTAAAAATACCCATCTGCTAAATGTACTACTTCTATTACAATTACACTATACTTCATCTTTGACATTTAAATACTTTAAAGTGATGGACTTAGCACACTAGCAAAACAGTGATTATTTAACTATTCATACCATGGCTAGAAATAGTGATGAGATTGGGATATCCCATGTCTATACCAACCCTGTCCTTATCCACCTGTAGTTTTGTTTTTTGTTTTTTTTTATCTGCTGTTAAAAGATGACTGTAACAATAAATTCTCTTCCTGCTAATAGGAATAGTATTAAAAAATACATAAAAACTGTTATGTTCACACCTAATGTAGTCTAGAAATGATACTTTTTACATATCTAAACGAGAGAATCGAGGGAGAATTTTTAACACTCTTTTTTCTTATCCAAAAAAGAAAAACAACTGCTCAGTGATTTAAAAAAAAAAAAAAAAAATAAACTCCCAGTGGATTTAAAAAAAAAAAAAAAAAAAAAAAAGATAAAAGATAAAGTTAAACTAAGCAAACTTCTCAAAAGACAGTGGATTCTATCACGAACAAGTAATTTATTGTGACAAAATGATAGGTCCATGGAAACATGAAAGAAAACTGACACATATAGTTCCACATACCCTAAAGATACATCTTCAGGAATGCTCAGATTTTATGAACATGTCTAAAATGGGTTTTCCTTTTTGAGGCTTGTTGCCAAAGCAACCAGGAAAGCTATAGTCTTTGAGAGAAAATTTAAAAAGAGGTTAAGGATAAGAAGAGGTAAACGAAGTTTTATAGTAGGAATTAAGAATCATGAATACGATGTTGCAAGAAAGGTAACACAGAAAATACAAATTGAACAAATAGACAAAGCAGCAACATACAACACTTATTTATTTAAGGTATACAACGTAACGACTTATGTCTATGTGGCAAAATGATTACCACAGTAAATTTTGTTCACAGTTACAAATTTTTTCTTGTGATGAGAACTTTTAAGATCTACTCTCTTAGCAACAACATTCCTCCTTCTATTCCCATAAGTACTCTCCCTCCAACTTTCCCAGACCTCAAACGCCAAAGTAACACTACTATCCTCTCATTTACATCCACTCTTTATGCAATTTAAACCACTGGGTATGTTCGAAAGCACATCATGGAGGAAACAAGGAAAGTTAGCAACACCCTTACTCCAACCCCAAAATTTCCCTATGACTCAAAGAAATTTGAATATAAACAGCAATACTCCAATATCAACAACATCATCTTAAAAAGGTCATATGTAACCATGAACCCCAATCCTTACTAAACTTACCCACCATGTTCGATCTGAACCCTCCATTATACCATGCTGGTAACAGATATAACAAAATGAAAAGTGTTGTTCAAATGGTCTGAGGTGGTCAAAGAAAAGAAAAATGAAAACAATAACACACAAAAGAAGTCAGAGTAAAAAGTACCTAGGCTTAATGTGAAGGTAATGTGTACAGGCATAAGAGATGGATGAATAACCACAAAATCACACTCCACACCATCCAGCAGTGGGAGTTTCCCCCTGAAGAACACAAAGGCATCAGAAAGCAATGTATGTTTCTGAATTGGTATTAGTAAAAAACCTTTAGTTTGTTTTTCACGCTTTTTTCAAATATAGAACATTTAGGGTAAATTTAACTGCATTTAAGAAAACTGATTTATAGCCTAAAAGAAATGGGTAAAGCTTACAGAATCTTAAATACACAGGTGAGGAGGTAATTTGTACATAGCTAGTACCTACCCTAACCCCTCCCTCACTCCACTTCCACTAGGCGTAATCGCCCCTCCTCCTGATTCTCATTTCATCTGTCTCTTCTAGTCTTATGTCATAGTTTTAACTTACATATTTTGTCCCTCAAGTATAGTCTACTATAACATCCTAAGTCTAGCCTACTGTAACATCATGTCTAATTCATCTTTGCAAAACTCAGAGCATTCACTCATTCACTTGACAAATATTTACTAAGTATGTATTAAGTGCCAAGCACAATACCACAAACAGGCAGTAAATACATACTGTTTAAATGAATGTCGACTGTAAGGCAGAAAAAAATAAACAAGTTCAAAAAAGAATCCAAATAAATGCATGTATTATATTTTCACACAGGATTAAGATAGGAAGCTACAAATATTTTAATATCATGAAACATCTACACTA
>NW_006434839.1:6853386-6926304 GCF_000325575.1 Pteropus alecto
GAGTCCACAATAGAACAGTATTTCCTCTGTATGGCCTACCAAGTATATTATTTCCACACAGAGAATTATCATCTTAATCCTTTAAAAATTTTGGTAATGATTAATTATGCCACAATCTTAAACTAGAAGTCCCTAAATAACACCCATGAGATGGGTCTTTATCAGTCCATGAGCAGCAGGCTATTTGAAAAGTTCAATTTGTTCATTTATTCAAGAGCTTATTAACCAGATACTATTGGGCCTGGGTTTTTAAAATATCTGGACACTCCAGGAGCCCTCCAAGGACTCCATCAAAAATTTAGCTTGCAGGGAAAGTGGGGGTAAAGGGGCGGGAGTGTTATGAAAAATACCTGAAATGAAATTCAAATGTCAACAACGTAAAAACTTGTCAAACATTTTATTCCAGTTGTTTTCAGTCACTTCCTCTATCATCCTTAATAATGTCCGAAAGGGTTTCCCCAACCCTTAATTCTTCTTTTTTTTTTTTAAAGCCCCAAGAAGGCCCGCCACTCCCACTCCCACCAGACGTACTGCGGGAAAAAAAAATGTGCATAGAGGATAACTTGAAATTTGTTTTGTTAAGTGTAAGGAATAGACAAGGATAAGAAGGCAGAGCAAAATCAAAAACGATGTGTGCCTTCAAATCCACAGTGCTTCTGCCAGCTCACTACAGAATCCTATATGGGAGGGCTGTGGCCATTCACAGGTGGTGGTTGGAGGTATCCAAAGTGTGAAAACACAATCTGCAAATCGTGACAGGCATCTCCAGACTTTAGGGCCTTAAACCCGGAAGTCCAGGAAACGAAGCACCTTCCTCAGTGAGCGCTGCTGAAGGCAATCAACAAATAAACGTGGTATGAATAAATGAGCACTTTCTCTACCGAGCCCCAAACGGCGTGCTTTTAGAGCCCTGGCACCCGAATGGAAAGCTCTGGCCCTAAAGAAAAGGGGAGGGTCCTCCCTCCAGCCCAAGAGAAAAAGGGGGATCTGTGGAGACCCTTGGGAGGGGCTGAGGGGAGGCAAGGAGGGAAGGGAAGGGACGGCAGGGTGGAACCCAGCTAAGCCTTCTCCTTTCCAAGGCGGAGTCTGAGCCGCTGCCCGCTGCCCCCTGTCCCCTGACCCTGCCTCCTGCCTCCCTCACCTGATCACAGAGATGAGCAGCCCCGAGGGGTCTTTGCTTTTGCTCACTGTGCTTCTGTATTTCCCACCAGCTGCCTCTGCCGCCATCTTGGTAGGGGGCGGGAACGGTGGGCTAGAGGAAGCCGAAGGCAACGTAGGAATTGACCTCGCCGGAGAGCCCACCAATGGGAGAAGAGAAATTCACAGAACTGGCTAATCGCCGGAGCGAGGGGGCCGGACTGAGGCTGCGAGTTTCGAGGCCCGGCGCGCGCGCTCGCGCTGAGCATTCTGGGAGTCGTAGTTTTCCTTGCGCAGTTTCTGGGCGCGGAGGAAAGCTAAACCAGTGACGACTTCGTGAAGTCTTATTTATATTTATTATTATCCCGAGGGATGCTTTTTTAGCTGCTTTGTTTTTAGAATTATATAAGTTTTTAAATTAAATTTATCCGCCGATGCCAAATTGTGTTCGTGGGGGTGTGTATTTAAGTGGGGCGGGGCGTGGGCGGGGGTCTGTGCTTGATGTCTGTATGCAAAGTTTTTACTTTAAAAGCGAGTAAAATCCGAAAATGAATAGAGACAAATTTTTTTTAATACTCTCTAAAATTAAATGTTTTACATTTGTTTTCTGTGGATGTCTGTATGCAAAGTTTTTACTTTAAAAGCGAGTAAAATCCGAAAATGAATAGAGACAAATTTTTTTTTAATACTCTCTAAAATTAAATGTTTTACATTTGTTTTATGTGAGTTCAACTATTTTCTAGTCTTGCTATATTTCAGATAATTCTAAAAATCATGCACTCAGGAACGCAAGTGGATGTTGGTAAAGACCGAAAAAACCGAAACTGACCAGATTCAAATTCCTTATCTTCCTAAGCTAAATAAAATTTGAATAGCAATAATGAACATGTGTGCTTTATTAGTATTTTTACTGGTAAGTTTTCATATTTCCTACATTTGACTATTGGCTTAGTCATTCATTCAGAAAATGAAATTAACAAATAACAAAGATTAGGCTACGAAAAGTGGCCAAATCGAGAAACAAGGAAAAATAAATACGGAGAAGGAAAGAAAGAGATGGTCTGCTTAGTAGCAGGAAAGATTAAAGAACTTTAGAGATGAATAGGAAGCAAACTCGGGGGTCCTAGAGTTATGAAGCAGCAAGCACAGAACACATAAACTATTTTTATTAAACAGACACAGACTAGAGGGGAGGGTGGAGGGGTAAAAATTTTAAAAATAAAATTAAAAAAAATATGAAAAATAAAAATATAAACTTGGAAAAATAAACACATTGCACTGATAGAAGATCACACTGATTTTTAAAAATCAGTTAAAAGTTGTTTGTTTGTTTGTTTGTTTGTTTAAAAGTGTTCATTGCCTTTGGCCCAGTAATTCCAGTTCTAGGGACTTTGTTCCTAAAGAAATACAGATATAGAGAAAATATTGAAAATTTTGAAACATAGAAGTAGTAAATAAATTATAGAACTTCCTTCCCTATGAGGATATAACATATACCCACTGGTAATCGTAATTTTAATGACCTTTAATGAAAAGAAGATTTTCATGGTATAAGTGCAAAAAGTAGGCTATAAAATTAACTCAATGTCTAAAGAGAGTTAATTGGGCTTAGTAGCTAAGAATATGAGCAATAGAAAGAAAAATATGATCATCCATCAGTTGAGGCAGAAAAAGCTTTTGAGAAAATCCAAACCCCTTTTCATGATCAGACACTCAGGAAACTAGAAATAGATCTTCAACATGTAAAGGATATTTATTTAAAAACCACAGCTAACATAGTCAATGGTGAAAAACTGAAAATTTTCAGCTATGATCAGACACAGGACAAGTATGCCCACTTTTGCTACTGCTATTCAACAAAGTACTGCAAATTCTAGCTAGAGTAATTAGGCAAGGAAAGAATAAAATTGCAAAAGAAGAAGTAAAACTATCTGTTTTGTAGATAACATGATTTTACATTTGGAAATCCTAAAGAATTTTTAAAAGTAATTAGAGCTAATAAATGAATTCAGCAAGATTGCAGGATACATTATCAAGACAAAATAATCAATAGTGTTTTTAATACACTAGCAATGAACAGTCCAAAAAGGAAATTAACGAAACAATTCCAATAGCTTCAAATATAATAAAATACTTAGAAACAAATTTGACCAAGGAGGTGAAAGACTTATATACTGAAAACTATAAAACATGCTGAAAGAAATTAAAGAGACCTAAATAAATGGAAAGACAATCTTGTGTTCATGGATTGAAAGACTTAATATTGTCAAGATGTCAATACTCCCTAAAGCTATCTACAAATTCAATACAATCTGTATGAAAATTCCAATGGCCTTTTTTGCAGAATTGGAAAAATCTATCCTAGATAGATTAGGAAAAATCTATCCTAAAATTCACATGCAATTGCAAGGAGCTCCAAATAACTAAAACAATCTTGAAAAATAAATTTGGAGGACTCAGACTTCCTGATTTCAAAACTTACTAAAAAGCTACAGTAATCAAAAGTGTGGTATTTGTATAAAAATAAACCCATAGTTAAGTGGAATATAATTGAGAGTCCAGAAATAAACCCACACATCCATGATCAATTGACTTTCTGTAAGGGTGCCAATATCATTCAATAGGTAAAGAATAGCTTCTTCCTCAAGTATGCTGGGAAAACTGGATATCCACATGCAAAACAATAAAGTTGGACCCTATTTAACCCACTCAGGCTGTTATAACAAAATACCATAGACTGAGTAGCTTATAAACAGAAATTTATTTCTCACAGTTCTGGAGGCTGAGAAGTCCAAGATTAAGGTGACAGCATAGTCATTTTCAGAAAGGCCCACTTTCTGGTTCATAGCCAGTACTTCTCACTGTATCTTTCATGGTAGAAGGGGCGGGGGATCTCTGTGAGGTCTCCTTTATAAAAACACTAATCTCTACCTCTTAATACCATCACTTTGGGGGGTTAGGAATCAACATGAATTTGGGGGTGGCACACATTCAGACTTCAAACTACATATAAAATTTACCTTTAAATGAATTAAAAACCTATGTGTAAAAGATAAAACTCTTAAAAGAAAATACAGGGGTAAATTCTTACAACCTTAGATTTAGCAATGAATTCTTATTTATGACACCAAAAGCATAAGCAACAGAAGGAAAAATAGATAAATTGTACATCATCAAGATTGAAAACTTTTGTACATCAACGGACACTATCAAGAAAGTAAAAAGACAACCCACAGAATATGAGAAAATATATACAAATTATAAATATATGTGTGAGTCTTGATCCAGCATATGGAAAGAATTCTTACAACTCAATAGCAAAAGACAAAAATCCACTTAAAAACTGGACAATGGACTTGAATAGACATTTCTCCAAAGGAGATATAGAAATGGCCAAAGAACAGGTGAAAAGATGTTCAACAGTATTAGACATTAGGAAAATGCAAATTAAAATCACAGTGAGATACCATGTCATATGCACTAGTATGGCTATAATATTTAAAAATAGAAAATAAAGAAGAGAGGGAAGAAAAATGGAAAATAAATACTAGCAAGGATATAGAAAAATTGGAACTTCATGAATTACTGGTGAGAATGTAAAGTGGTACAGCTAATGTGGAAAACAGTTTGGTGATTCTTTAAAAAGTTAAACATAAAATTACCATATGACCCAGCAATTCCATTCATAGGTATATATCCAAAAGAATTGAAAACAAGTACTCAAAAAAAACTTGTACACAAATATTTATAGCAGTGCCATTCGCAATAGCCAAAAGGTGGAAAAACTTGAATGTCCATCAATGAAATGGATAAATGTGACATAATATGTGGTATATGATAGAACTATAAACAAAATATGATGTATCTATACAATGGAATTTTATCCAACCATAAAAGGGAATAGAACATTGATGCATGCTATATAGCACTGATGAACCTTGAAAACATTATATTAAGTGAAAGAAGCCAGATACAAAAGGCTACAGAGTGTATAATTCCATTTATACAAAATATCCAGAATAGGTGAATTCATACAGACAGAAAGCAAATTACTGATTCTCAGGTGTTTTGGGGGGAAGGGAGAATGGAAAATGACTGCTTTATAGACACAGGGTTTCCTTGGGGGTGATGAAGATGATCTAGAACTTAATAGTAGTGATGGCTGCACAATTTTGTGACTATATTAAAAGCCATCAAATAATACACTTCAAAATGGTTAAAATGGTAAGTTTTATGTGATGTGTATCTTACCACAATAAAAAAAAAATGTTTGTTGTGCAGTAGGATTGCCTAGATTCAATCCCAGCTCTTTACTTAAAGGCTCGGTTGCCTTAGGCAACTTATTCAAACTTTCTGCGCTTCAGTTTCCTTATCTGTGAGCAGATGATAATAGCACTTCCCTTAGAGGGTTATTGTGAGACTGTATGAGATATGCATGATCAGTACTTGGTAAATACCAGCTATTATTATTAAAGTATGTACAAATTTTGTTTAAAATACACCTCTGTGGGTATTATGAAATTGTTTTGAGGAGTAAGAATACAGGTAATTTTTCATTTTTTCTGTACACTTTTCTGTTTTCCAAATTTTCTTTGAAAAGGTGTGGCTTTTATACACAGAAATAAACAAAAGAATTTTTTTAAACAGCAAGAATTGGATAAGCATCAAAAATGATGGGTTACTTTTTTCACTAACTGGAAACGCAATTATGTGATAATTAAATCAACACACTCCAATTAAATCTTAACTTAATAAACTGTTTTTGCTTCTCTGCTCCACTTCCTTCACATTCCACCTCAGG
The DNA here is from genome assembly GCF_000325575.1 of Pteropus alecto. NCBI lineage: Eukaryota > Metazoa > Chordata > Mammalia > Chiroptera > Pteropodidae > Pteropus > Pteropus alecto. The sequence continues at coordinate 6,859,325 of NW_006434839.1, forward strand.
AAACATTATCCACTGCACCTTTCATCTTCAGGTGACAGACCTACTCTGTCACGTTGCTTCTATTCTAGGTGATCTTCTAAACTCACTCCAAACTTGCACTAAACTGTGAACAATGAAAAAAAATAAAATAAAGGGAAGTCTTAGTGGGTCTGCCCATTTAAACCTTTGGCTTTCAATTGGAGACTCTCAAACTCCCCAGGCTACTTGAAACCTTGGAACCAGCTAAAGTTTATCAAGATGTAAGGAATTGACTATAGGCTTCTCTGGTGGAGGGGCTGACATGCTCTGCAGGGAAATACAAGGAAATGACCATAAACCACAGCATCTACTCAATGCCCACAGAATAAGAGCATAAATGCTGCAGATGTTTCAATGGGAAATAAGCAAGGAGGGCTAGGATGACTATAGCAATCTTCAAGGAATAGGTGGGTTATAATTGAACTAGATCAAAAAAAAAAAAAAAAAGTGGGGTAGAGACTTAAACACCTCAAGAGAAGAGAAGGGCCACACAGACAGGTTAAGCTGCAAAGTGAAAACATGCATTCTATGTTAAGGGAATAATTTGACTAGAATAAAGGATTCATGGGGAAAAAGTAGTGTCATAGGTAAAGAGATACATGGAGATCTGCTCAATAGAGACCTTGAACCTCATGGCCAGGCATTGGTTATGTTTGTGCAGTGAGGGTAAGAAGCAGTGTATGTTCAGATCTTGTTTTATATTGTCTATTATATTGTAAACCAGGGCAGACTGTTTCTTATTATTACATTTGTAAATATACCCAGAGGCTCTTAAAGCCACGGGAACATCCAATTAAATTAAAATGCTTTGACCTCTTTGGATGAGAGGTTCTATATAAATCCAAGGTATTGATATTCTTATTATTGTGGATAAATTAAATGTGTGAGTCAGGCTGGCTCAGCAGCAGAATTGCTTCACTGAGGTTTATAAAAACATGCCAAGCCTGGTGTCTACAGGACAACCAGACCCAGGGGATTTTTAAAAGAGTATCTCATAATACCAGCAGGTGGGCAGAACTCTGAGAAAGGAACTATTTCATGCCCCCCCATTAACATTTCCTGGTTCCAAGAATCAGCTCACCTAGATATAAAAAATCTGCTTTAGGCACGGCTGAGTAAATCAAGGCACAGCATATAGGTTATAACCTGAAGGAAAAAGTCAATGATGCTTTCATCATGGAAAAAAGCAACTGTTTTATTTATTTGGGATTTAAATTTTATATCAGTTATTTCAATTACTTCAGTTTAAATAAATCTTACATAAATATAAGCTTAGTTTAAGATGTGCACCCACTGTATTCTATTTGGAATGAAATTTGTAAGATCACAATAGACTGTACCTCTCACTAGTTGATTTTGTTTTCCACATTCTCGCTACCTGGTTCAGCCTATGTTGTCTGATTGGGAAATTGCAGTTTAATCTTCATGCTGCATTTGTGTTCCTGGGTGTTTTAGGAGGTTTGTTAAATATGGCATTTTCAATAATAAAGGACAACTTTGTTAAAAAGGGAATGTCCTTTGTTTCTGTGGGACATGAGCCTCTGACTGCTGGTAGCTAAGGTAGCAACTGTCACTCAAATTCTGTTCCAGATTCCATCATTCAACAAACACCAAATGCATAAAATGTTCCATGTATAGCCAAATTCTTTCTGGGCATCCTCACTCAGATATCCAACCAATGCCACCAACTGAACCCACTTTTCCTTCCCTCTTCTAACCCCACTGGCTTCTTCCCCTATGTTTTCTGTTTCAATAAATGGCTCGAAAATCTATTGAGTGGAAAGACAACCTACAGAATAGGAGAAACTATTTGCAAATCATATATCTGATAAAAGTCTAGTATCCAGAAAATATAAAGAACTCTTACAACTCAGCAACAAAAAGACAAATAATCCAACTTTTTAAATGAAGGATCTGAATAGACATTTCTCCAAAGGAGATAAACAAATGGCCAACTAGCACATGAAAACATTCTCAACATCATTAGTCATTTAATAAATGCAAATCAAAATCATAATGAGATACCACTTCACACCCACTAGGATAGCTATAATTTTTTTTTAAAAAAAGGATAATAACAAGTGTTGGCAAGTATATGGAGAAAAGAAACCCTAGTACATTACCTATAAGAATATAAAATAATGGAGCCACTATGGAAAAGAGTTTGGTGGTTCCTCAAATAGTTAAACAAAATTACCATATGACCCAGCAATCCCACTCATAGGTATATATGCAAAAGAATTGAAAACAGGTGTTCAAATAAAAATTCGTACATGAATGTTCATAGTAGTACTAGTCAGAATATTAAAAAGATAGAGGAAACAACCCTAATGTCCATGAATGAATAGACGAATAAACAAAATATGGCATATCTATATAATGGAATATTATTCTGCCATTAGAAGGAATGAAGTGCTAAATAGATCCTACCACATGGTTGAATCTCAGAAAGATTATGCTAAGTGGAAGGAACCAGACACAAAGGGTCACATATTGTGTGATCCCTTTTCTATGAACTATCCAGAAGAGGTGAATCCAAAGAGAAAGTAGATTAGTGGTTGTCAGGAGCCAGGCGGAGGCAAATAAAGGAAGTGACAGCTTTATAAGCACAGGGTTTCTCACCAAGGTGATGAAAAGTTCTGGACATAGATGGCATTGTATCCCATCGTGAATATATTAAATGCCACTGCATTGTACACTTCAAAATGATTAATTTCATGTTATAAATTTTACCTTAAAAAAAGGTAAATGGAGAGAGAGAGGGAGAGAGAGAATGAGCTAGGATCTTTTAAGTCCTTGTTTGGTCAGACATCAAGTTCTATCATTTTGACCTGAATGATGTTTCTTTAATCTGTCCCCTTTTCGGCATTGCTACTACCATAGCCCAATCATCATCTCCTTCCTCAACTCCTTCCATAGTGTTCCACCTGTTACCCCTTTCTCACAGATCACACTCATTCCAGTCTACCCACCACACTTGTTGAAATCTGTCAGTTCGAATGTGTCATACACAGAATTTGCAGCCTTTGCAGACATGAGACTGTTCTGTGAGGCTTGCTTATCAACTAATGGCTTAGGGATCAAACTGTGCTATATTCTTTGTATTCTGGATTTCAAAATATTTTCATTATATATTATATCAAATCTACCAACATATAAGTGGAAATTAAGGCTTTGTGTGGTTTTTATATCTTGTAATACATATCAAATAAATCCTATAAACATTCACTCCCAAAAGGGCAGGAATCTGATTCTTTTACTTTTGCTTTAAAAATCTCTAAGGATTCACATTGCCCGTAACATTGTTTTTCAACTGTTTACTAGAAAATCAGATCCAAACTATCCAGCTTCCTTATTTATTATTCCTCTTCATATGTACTCTCTAGCTGTTGCAGAAAGTGACACCCGAAGGAGGAAATTGTACGCTCAGACAACTTTGTTAGGGGAAGGAGAATTTATTAGCTGGTGGAGCACATGGGGCTTAACAGCACCAAAGCACAAGCTCTCCTTGGTTAAATTTCTTACAGTTTATATACTTCTGCAGTGTCCATGCAAGAGGTGAGAAATCCTTTGTCTGAGGTTCTACATGCACCTCATGACTCAGGATGGGGAGGGGGAGTTTGGGGCGGGGGCTGCAAGGGGGAAGGAATTCCTAGACCACCAGACCTATCTATTTACAGCTTGTTTGTCTTGTAGGTGTGAGAAGAGTTTCCAGAAGGCCATTCAGAGATCTATAGGTTGTGGTTAATCTATAACCGGCTGAGTTGGTCATTTCTGTAAGCCCTTCCCTTTGCATTTTTCAGATGCCTCCTCTCCTCTTCTATAGCCATGTCTCAAATATGCCAGATATTCTTATATTTCCCTTTTTCCTACATCATTTTGCTCAGCCCAAAATGACCCTGTGCCTTAGATTCCATATCTGTTAAAATATGGCAACCTATCTTCAGGTTTGATGAGAGACTTGGAGATAATAAGATATTATAAGCCACTCAGAATATGTTTATTTTTAAGAAACATTTTCTTTCAATTTACCTGGCTAATATTCTGCTTACCTTTTAAAGCCAAAGGCCAGGAACTCACCTAAACACTCATGCACCACATATACACACACCAAAGCTCCCTTAATTCTTGGTTAGTAGCAGTTATGACAACATTATACGATTGTTATAGAGGATGTTTTTGTTCTCTTTAGTCTTGTTCATTTGTAAACTTGAGTGCAAAAACACTACTGTATTCGTTTTCATACCCTGAGTGCATTCTAAAGAGGAGGGTCTCAATAAGTATTTCTTGAATTGAAGCATCCTTTATGCTATTTTAATATGTAGTGGAGCTGAGACTGAATCTTCCAAAAATACTTGATTTTAAGGAAAACTACACCACAGAGTCTGGTAAAAGTAACCACAGTCATCGAACTAATACTAAGTAATTCAAACACATTATTTCTTTAAAAATTATTAAAAGATTTCACCATTTAGTAGAATTAATTCAAATGTCATTAGTTCAAATGTGCCGTTGAGGAATAATAACAAAAAATAGAAATCATTTTTGATAGATTTATAGATTATAATCTCAATATATAAAATCATGAGGAACATTAAAACAGAATCAGCAACGTAAATTCATATCTGAAATTCTTCATATTGTCTGGAGTAAAATCCTCTAATGTGTTGTTTACTTTATTCATGTATATAAGCAAAATTATACATAATACAAAAATCCCTGTGCTTGTTCTATAAAAATGCTTATACAAGTTTATTGTGGAATAAAACAAATATCCAAAGTACAAAAGCTTTTGAATTTTTATTTAAATACTGATTTGATGCTTTTTTTTCCCTTAATCATCTCATCAGTGATTTCAAAAACAAAAGAAAACAAATTTGTATCTGACAAATAGTGAAGTTCCATGCCAAGCTTTCAAGTATTAATGTCTCAAGAAGCTCAATCACCTTTAAATCATACTTTCCATCACAAATGGATACTAGCTACAGGAGCATGACCACCATTTATCACAAGTCTCTAGGAGGCTCTTCAACCATCCACAGAGATAATTTTATTTGTTATGATAATGCCCTTTGTTATCCAGATATTGAAAGTCTTCACAGGAGAACCTGATCCACAGTGGGATTAATTATTCTTTATCAATTGAACATCTATTGAACAGATTATCAAGTTGAATTGGTTCAGCCGATAGGTGAAAAACAGCTACCTATATGGTATAATTTGATTAGCTCTTCAAAACTAATTTGCTTCTATTAGTCTTGTTTCATAAAATCCTTTGTGAAAAAAAATCCATTGCCTGTGTGTAGAGGGTGATAACACATAAAGATTTATTTGCGTTATATATATATTCCCAACAGATATATGAGTACATGTGCACCAAGAGACATGTAAAAGGTATTCAAAGCAATATTATTTATAATATCCCTAAACTGGGCATGACAAGAAAACACCCAACAATATTGGAATACACAAACAATGCCACAGTCATACAATAGAATATCCTAGAGCAGTGAAAAAGAGGTCAGCTTTAGCTACACACAACAACATGAATGAATCTCAAAACCATAATGTGGAATAAGCAAAGACAGACTGAAACAAAAGAATGCATACTGTGTAATTTCATCCATATAAAGTTCAAAAACAGGCACAATGGACTATGCTGTTATAAGTCAAGATCACGATTACCTTCTGAGTAAGAGAGACAACGTAGTAGTTGGTGGAGGCAGGCACTAATGTTCTTTCTTGATTAGGCAGTGGTTACATAGATATTAACTTTGTTTTATATCTTATACTTTATATCCAATTTTTCTATGTTTTTTAAGGTGACAACAACGTATTGTCAAATACATCATTCACTTTTTGAAATATGAATATATATACTGAATTTACATATAGATTCTCAATATATTATGCTTATATATGCATTCTATATACTTTTAAGAATACAAGAAGCTGATAATATGATACTCTTGGTTGCCTCAAGAGGGAACTGGGTGGCAGAATGGTAGGAGTGAATTTTTAACATTTTTAACCGTATGAAGTGTTATATATTCAAAAAATAACAATTTAAATAAATTATTACAATAAGCTTTACCCAGTATAATAGGCATTGTTCTGGCAGACTTTTATAGTTTCAATATTCTGGCGTTTACTTATTGTGTTTTACTTTTGTCACTAATATCCTGCGTTGCACAGTGCTCACATTGGTGTTCAGCTAAGGAAATGATTGTCTGTTGACCGTCAGCATCTATTTGAGAAATTCTATGACATTTCACTCTCTTCACTTCCCATCTTCAGCATTCTCTAACCATGTTCCATTTCGATCTCCAAAAATCTCTTCTAATATTTCACTGGCAATTCTGATTCAGTTTTTCAGAGTTCCTACACAACAGTTCGTTCACTTTTTACACATTCTGAAGCTTAAATTTTTTTTAATTAAATGATTGCTCAAAAGCTCATCAGATTCTTTGATTATGTAAATAATTGCTCAGAAGTACCACTTTCATAAACACTTGTGTGCACTAAGTAAATGCGAAATAGATGATATTTATTTAACTTTACAGGTTTGTAAAATTTCCACACTTAATTTCAAAAATATTAAGTAAACAAATGCTCAGATATGCATACAATTCTTAAGAAACAGTCACTGCCACCTGTTCAGTGTCAACATTTGTAAATTAATAAATATGGTTTTCACCTGAGCACTGAGTGCTGTGTTCTTTGGCTGGAGTGATCATGTAGAATATATGCTATTCTTTGGAAAAACACAAATAAGATTTTTCTATGTGATAGATTAATATGAGTGTAATGAAAAGCAAAATGCAGGGAATTATGGGAATGAGTAACAGGGCAACTTAATACCTTAAAGAGTAAAAACTGTTTAATCCTAAATCTATTAAGTGACTTGATAAAATATCAGAAGTTCTAAAATCATTTTTAAACAAATAATCTCAGTTAACAGATGGGAAAACGAAAATAGAAACAGTAATCTGGAATGTGTCTATTCAAGGTTTTCATTCTTTCAATCCAGGAGAGAGATTCTTAAAAAGTTAAGAATGGTATGATGGAGGTACTGACCAGTTAGAATAGACGTCTCAGTTTGGTCCTGGAGGTCATCCGCGGTGCCAGGAATTAAGCCTTTAGGTGCTGTAGAGTGGCCGTGAGAGGTCCGGGGAAGGGAGCACCTTGTGGGGGGCTTCAGGCCATAGTTATTTACTACCAGTGCAGTAGCGCTCCCCCTTATTCACGGTTTTGCTTTCCATGGTTCTACTTCCTCTGAGATCATCCTCGGTCTGAAAATAGTAAATGTAAAATTCCAGAAAGAAACAACTTGTAAGTTTTAAGTCGCACATCCTTCTGAGGTGCGATGAAATCTCGCGCCCTTCGCCCAGCATCTACCTGCAGTGGACGCTCCCCGCCTTCTAGTCACGTAGTCGCCATCTTAGTTATCAGGTCAACCGTCGAGGTATCGCCCACAGCTCTAGTGTGCAGGTAACCTTTATTTTACTTAATAAGGGCACCCATAGCACAAGAGTGGTGGTGCTAGTGATTCAGATATGCCAAAGAAAAGCCGTAACGTGCTTCTTTTAAGTGACAAGGTGAAAGTTCTCGACTTAATAAGGAAAGAAAGAAAGAAAGAAAAAAAAAACCCGTATGCTGAGGTTGCTAATTTTTTGTAGGAGGAATGAGTCTTTCTATCTGTGAAATTGAAAAGGAAAAAGAAATTCATGCTAGTTTTGGTGTCGCATCTCAGACTGCAAAAGTTACGGCCGCAGTGCGTGATAAATGTTTAGCTGAGGTGGAAAAGGCATTAGATTTGTGGGCGGAAGACACAAACAGAAAATGTGTTCCGAGCGATGGCAACGTGTTGTGCCAGAAAGCATTGAGCCTATATGAAGACCTCAGCAAGGCGTCCCCTGAAACAAGTGACACCAAGCCGTTTACTGCGATAAGGGATCTCTGCACGGATTTGGGAATAATAGATCTGGCATGTTATCATCTCATATCAACACAAGAAGAAGGGTGAGTACAGTAGAAAAAGATATTATGAGACAGAAAAAGAGAATGACCATATTCACGTGACTTTTATTACACTATATTGTTATAATTGTTCTATTTTTTATTATTGTTGTTAATCTCATTATTAACTTATTTATAAGTTAAACTTTATCATAGTTATGTATATATCTATGCATAGGTATGTATATATATTGGAAGAAAACATAGAATATAAAGGATTCAGTACTCCATGGTTTCAGGAATCCACTAGGGGTCTTGAAACATATCCCCCATGAATAAGGGGGGACTACTATATATAACATTTCAATATTAACACCATTGCAACTATATTGGTGCATATCAGGAGACTATCAGCCCTGTTCTAACCTGATAACAGTCTTAACCTTCCCAATAACAGGTGTTTGATATAAATACTAAACCACGTTCTCGGTGTCCTAAACGTATTGTTGCTAGTTTCTCTATAATCTTTTTAGTTAGAAATAATTATTCCGGATTTTACCAAAAAGAATTGTGAGAAAGAAAGAGTAAATAAATGACTTTGAACTTCCACATTCATTCAAAGTAATTTTTTTGGATATAAGAACAAAATGTAATCCATGAACCTTAATGGGATCCTAGGTTTTTAAAAAGCAATAACAATAGCTGTAAGAGATATTTTAAAACCATTTTAAATATGGACTGTATTCTTTTCCTTTTGTCATGAGAATATTGTAGCCATATAGGAAAATGTCCTTATTTGGGGAAAATTGTTGAAATATTTGTTGGTAAAAAATCATGGTCTCTGCAAGATATTTTCAGATGGTTTAGAAACAAAAGATACATATAAACAGATAAAGCAAATGTAGCCAAATACTAACAACTGCTAAATCTAGGTATGCAGGTGTTCAGAGTTCTATTCTTTCAACTTCTCTATGTGTTTGAACATTTTAAAAATAATATATTGATAGAAAAAATACAAAAGATTTATGTGGAAAAAGCATATTTATTATGTATTTCATACATACGTAGCAATGGGCCGGACATGGAGAAAAATAAAGCAAACGTGAAAGTAGCGTCCACCTTGTAGAAACACACTGGCAAATTGGGAAACAACACAAGAATGGTGCACGATTATAACGATGTTAGCTACTGCACGGTTTTAGAAATGATATGTTTAAATGAGGACACCATCAGTCAATGGCACAGGGAAGAAGGGATTGTTAATGATGTTACCCAGAAGGTACCATTGTGTAGCTCAAAGCAGAATCTGTTATCACAGTGGCCAAGCAGGAAGTAATACTACCCACCAAGGGGGATGAAACAGCCCTGTGATCACCACCGTGCAGGGAACACGGATTGCACCAAAGCGAAAACAAAGGCCAAGGAGACTGAGGCTGTGTTGGACTCTGAGCAGAAGGGTAAATGCTGCAGCACCGTACCCCTATTTTTGTTAGCAAGTTGAGCAGGCGACTAGCAAGTGATTTGTAGACTACATAACAGATGGGCAAATCTTTCATACAAAATACATAATAAAGATTCAGTCCTTAGAGGTGATTCTTTGACAGGCAAATGTATCTGCATTTGTAGCAAGACCAACAAGGAACATATAAAAGAGGGCACAAACTAGACCTGAATTATTCTCTTCAACCTACTGGCTTAGGCTTTTTACCAGAGTACTAGAAGGTATACTTTAGAGTATATTTAATATAAGTGCCTAGAGAAAAATAAGCTATTTTCCTTACAGAGAGAACATTCAGTCTTTTTCAACTAATCTTTGCTGCCATTTTCATAAAGTTCTGAGATAAGGAATATTTCTAAGTACTGTTATATTTAGATACCTGGACCCAATGAACCCCATATCATTAAGTCTATATTCCCCTATCCTGAGCGGGCAAACAAAAGCTAAACAGCCCGTTTTGCAGAATCCAACTTCAACAACCTTGTTTCGGTCTAGTGTGCTGTGTTACGTTAACATGAGGGCTACCAAGAGTAGAGGTTTTAAAAGATTGGAAACTGAGAACAGAGCTAGAAAAAAACAGAATAGAGAGTAAGGAAAGGAAGAACACATTAGTAGGAAACCTAGAAAGATAACGTGGAGCTATGTAGGAGGAAGGATTTGCTGACTATACAGTCTATGAGTTGCACAAGAATGAGTGAGCGTGGGAAGTAAACACACATGCACGCACACAGAGTTTTCACAGAAAATCCGTAGGCCATGAAAATTTGGTTTTCTTTACAAAATCAGAATTGTTCTTACAATTGGAAGTGCTCCCTGGCTGACTTCTCCTTCACAGTCATCAACCCCACCTTCTATATCCTTCCATATCATTACAATGTGAAAACATAAGCCTCAGCCTGCAGCAAATTCTGAAAGGCCTTTGACATATCACATTGGTTTTGCGTCAGATTTATTGCTGAATTTCACTGGCTTCTCCGGATCTGGTTTATTGCTGATTTTAATCTTGTTTGTTTTAGGCTTCTGAGCCCCACTGTAAAATACCTAATATACTCTTTGTATCTAGAGACTGTATAAATAAAATGTATCATATTCTCATTATAATGGGAATATGATACATTTTATTTATACATTTTATTTATTTATTTATTTATACACTATATCATCCACATTACGCGGCACCCATAGGTGGCCTACATTTTTAATTATTTTCCCCCAAAACTCTAAATTAAGACAATGAATTTAGAAACTCCTCTACCTCTCATCAGAGCAAGTAATTGAATCCTCCATTATGATAATAAACCATTTTCCATTGTAAGTGCTCATTCCCAGAGGGCTTTGCTTTGCACTGTGCAGTAAGTCTACGATAGTTCTGAAAGGGCGCTGTGTACTGGCTATTCAGATAATAGCACTTTGTTATTTTGCCTTAGATCACAAACCGCTTTTACTCTAACAAACTCCCCCAGTATTCTGTGGCAAAAGCTGTCAAGGGAGCTTCCTTTTCTAGGCAGACAAGCAATTCCCGGTCTCTGGTGTTGGGGATGCTCTTCTCTTCCTAGTACAGAAAAGCCACCTCTCTCATGGGAAATTTTATGGCCTGATTTAAGGTAAAAGTAGGACTCGAAGAGCTCTTCTTGCATCTGCTGTTTCTCAAGTGCCTTCAGTTCAAAATAATCAATGTGCCAAAGCAGTATGTTTGCAGGTGGCATGTTCTGAACTCCTTCAGCAGGCTGGGTAGTCAGCTAACACCGTGATGAGGTTGGAAGACTGATGAAGAGCCTGGCTGAAAAGATTCATGTCCCCGCAAAAGCCACAGGGATGAAAAATCACTCATCAGCTTTACGCTTCACATTAGAAATCCCACTGAAAATAAAAATAAAAATAATGATGAAGGGGAGGAGGACGATTAGTATCTGATCAGCTCTCTTTGCAAAACCGCCCAGAGCTTCCAGATTGCTGAACAACAGACTCCACCCTTAGCTTTCAAAGCCCTTTCCTGTATGGCTCCAGACTGCTTTTCCCACTTGAATGAACTCTTAACTGCTTTCCACATTTATCTTAGCTCTGAGCTTTTGTTCATCGAGCTGCTTCTACGAGAAATAATTCTTCTCAAGGCATCTTTTCTTAGGGGGTCTCTTTATCCAGATCTAGGCATGGGGAACCCTTGACAGCAAATGCCGTTAAAGCCCATTGAGTTCCTCTGTCTATCCCTGGCAGTACCAAAAGCATTTTCATAACAAAAGGATTAACTGCCCACACAAGAGTGGGAAATTTATATACAGTAGCTAGCAGTTGATCTTCAGCATAAACCCAGCATAAAATTGATATACAATGTCATTCTCTTGCCCTTCCAATCCCTTCACACTTAAGGGCAACCTATGCTGTGTACGCAGCGTGAAAGGAAGAATCTGTTCCCTGGGAGGGCTTCTGAGGAGTGCCAGAGATACTAAAAGCCACAAGACAAACGCGGAGCTTCTTTCTGAGTCTTTTCCTTTGCACCAAGCAACTTTTGTTGTTAAAGTATGCATGTGACTAGCAAGTCATTGGTAGCGCAATTGGCAGATAAGCTTATCTCCCACAAAAAATCATTCAGATTCCAGACTTAAAGACAACTCTTTCACAGGAAAATGCAAAGGGGCAGGAGGGACCTTCTGCAGGGCTAGTTATGTTCCATTTCTTGATAAGGGTGATAGCTACCTAGGGATGCTCATTTTGTGAGAATTCATGCAGCTACACACTTATCAGTTGTGTACTTTATGTGAGTTATATTTCAATTTAAAAGCTCATTAAAGTATTAAAGAAAATTGAATAGGTTAACTCTACGTACCATTGGAATTTTTAAAGGAATTTTAATTAACTATGTAAGGGGACTAAATATTAATCAGTTTAAAATTATTGTTTGAAATTTGCTAATTCCATGAAATAGAATAATAAGATTTGTAAGCCAGATTTTAAAGCTGAAGGAAAATATTATTCAGCCATACAAAGGGCTAAAGTATTGATATATGCTATGATGTAAATGAACCTCTGAAACATTATGCTGAGTAATAGAAGCCAGACAACAAAAGGTCACAGATTGTACGATTCTATTTATACGAAATGTCCAGAATAGATAAATACATAGAGACGAAATGCAGATTAGTGGTTCCCAAGGCTTAGAGGGAGGGGGAAGTGGGCAGAAATTTGCTGAATGGGTAAGGGATTTTACTTGGAAGTGACAGAAGTGATTTGGAACTATACAGAGGCAGTGGTTCGTAACATTGTGAATGTACTAAGTGCCACTGAATTAGTCACTTTAAAATGGCTAATTTTATGTGAATTTCATCTTAATAAAAAACGTAAGGAAGATTGGATGTAGATTTTAATACATTAAAATTTAACACATTCAATAGCAATTTAAAAATCTCTAACTGGCCTTTTCTGTGCGCCAAAACAACCCTCAAAAGCGCACAATGCAATCATACTTTTTTTTGGCTTTGAATATGGGGAGCTATTGATGGGGTCAGGTTCGTGGTTGTGGGCAGGGATAAGAGAATCGCTCTACACTCTTTGTATGCAAGAGTTTACTGTCTCTGCAAGTCTAATTTCATATGTTCTTCCTAGCAAAATGGAGACTTGGATACTGTAGATAAAAATATAATCAATATAATCTGAAGAATTATTTGGTCTTTGTCCCAGCCATTTGGTAAACCCAAATTCAATCCACTTGAGATGCCTTTTCAAATTAGCCCCTTGGAAGGAGACTCTACAAACTTTTTGTGATAGATCTTATACCCAAAGAGTAGGATGTGCAGGGAAAACGCTGATCTTGATGATTCAGCCTTTGTAGGAGTATGCTATGTGGCACATAAGGAGGTGGACATTATGTTCACTTGTGATTTAAATGGAGATATTTGCCAGTTTGGCAAAGGAGATTATCTTGGTGATAGTGGAAGAGATTGAGCATATCTACAATTTGGGGAGAAAGAGAACAAATTCCAAGATATAGGTACTTGAAAACTTTTCCCAGCACCTGCACGGTGGGAGCTGTACTTAAGGTGTGAAATAGGAATATTTATGGACTCAAACTAAGAATTTTTTGCAAACTAATATACATGTTCTAATACAAGAAAATGACTGTTCCATCATAGGCCAGCAGGTGACAGTGACGATGTCCCCAGCACCTGTCAGACTACATTCAGTGGTAGAAAGGAGGTCTCAAATGTAATTAGAATTGCCAGATTTAATAAATATACAGGGCACCCAATTTGATTTGAATTACATTATGAAGAATATTTTTTATTAAATATATTGGGGTGACATTGGTTAATAAAATCATATAGGTTTCAAGTGCACAATCGGTAATACTTCATATATGTATTGAATTGTGTGTTCACTACCTAAAGTTAAGTTTCCTAAGAAAAATTTAAAAGTATAAATACATTCCATATATTGCTTGGGATATAATTAGACTAAAAAAATCATTGATTGCTTCATCCGAAATATAAATTTAACTGAGTATTTTGTATTTGGCAATCCTCAATCAGGTGTATACGTGCGTGTGTGTGTGTGTGTGTGTGTGTGTAGGAGAGGCTGTAAGTGAAGCTCAGAGAAGACATGTAGCTCATCCAATTTAAACGGTCTTACATTGTCAAACTGTCTCTGTTCATATTAAGATGCTATGAAAAGGCTAAATAGTCGTCTGGAAATTTGGAGTTTCCTTGATTCCTTTCTCTTTCCTGATCCTCCTATACTGTCTCTGTTTTTTTCTGTTTTAGAGCCTAGAAGATTTCTAATTAACCTCTTCTGTCCTTTATATCAGTTGTCTTCAACCTTTTTGGCACCAGGGACTGGTGCTCCTATGAGAATCTAATGTCTGATGATCTGAGATGTAGCTGAGGTGGTGATGCTAGCGCTGGGGAGTGGCTGCAAATACAGATAAAGCTTTACTTGCTTGCTTGCCTGCTGCTCACCTTCTGCTATATGGTCCAGTTCCTAACTTGCCACTGACCTGTATAGGTCCACGGCTGTGGGTTTGGAGACCCCTACATATTGGCAATCATCCTTGTGGTTTATGTCTCCATTGAACCTGTCTCTTTTCTCCTTGTTTTCTTATCTCACTCTTGAGGTTTGATTTTGTTTAGGACTCTTCTCAAAACAAGTAGAAAGTAAATGAGGACTGTCAACCTACCTCAACCTGGACCAGGTTGGGGGAGGCAGATGGCAAAAACATGAAGCCAAAGAGAAGAAAAATTCATCTTTTATTTTCCCTTTTTGCCACATATCCCAGAATATAGGACCTGCTGTGTCTGTGTGTATTTACCTTAGAAACAAGCTTTGTATAAATTAGGTGAGCCACTTGACCTCAGGTTGTTCAATTATAAATAAAAATAATCTCAACCTAGGACTGCAAGTAGGATCCAATGAGAAAAGGATGTGAACATACTTTAGAAAATGTTAAAGGCTATGATTAGGAGTTATTTTATACGTTTTTCCCTCTTGGAATACCACATTGAATATATGCTTCTATCTTGACTAAAAAACATCAGCATATTCTATTCACCTTCACCCTAATCCCAACAACTAGTCAAAGTTGTTATAAATAGTGATAAAGGAGTTTAACTAAGGCAGGCCAAGTGCCACGTTCAGCAGAAGTCACCAGCACCTTCCAATTTCCCTGGGTTAAGCCCCTCCATCACAGAGCAGGTGATGGTTGGGGGAGAAACAGTCTCTTTTTAAAGCCACATTGGAGTCTTAGGAAATGACAGTGCTTCAGATACATGAAAGGAAGCGTTCTGGAGCTAAACACCAGGAAACATCTATCAAAACACAAAGGAAGTGACAAATTACTTTATAATATGCAGAAAAATATGCATTTGAATGATAATCTTTAAAGACTTTTTTTTTTTTTTGGAAAATAACACATTTATAGATGTTCTACAGGAGGATCGGTGACTACTTTATTCTTCTATTAAATATTCCCAGAAAAGGAAACTTTAGAGACTCAAAATGTACTTGCAAATCACACTTAAAGCTTCTCTCTTTATCTTACTAGCTTTTTTTTGACTTCTGCTCTTAACAAAGCACTATAACTCTGATGGTTACATCCATCACCCATGTTGGGTCTCTGCTGAAATTTTTCATTTTGTTTTGTTTTGTTTTTAAAACATCCTTCTCGTGGTCTCTTCTTTTCAGCTCCACAGAGATAGCTAAGGTTTTCTAGCTGTTTGTATTCTTATATCCCTTGCATTCAATCCAGTTTTGTTAATCCAAGTTACAGCCATTTCCTACCTCTTACAAAAGGGGATGTGCCTCTCAGGAGCCTTCGTCCATTTGTCAGTGTTAGTTGCCAGCCAAGGATTAGGTCACAGGTCTCTAAAGGTAAAAGGGTCGGGGGAGACATGTGAAGTTCTAGGGATAGGATAAAATAATCCATTGGTGTATCAAGAAAAATAATAAATATTTACTTCACTTACAAAATGAAAGGAGTTAAACTTTAATCCTTAATATATGCATTGACACTCCCACCCTCATTTGTTCCATTCGTCATTTGTCACCAGTGGTGTGCCAAATGTCCTGGGAAGAGTGGGATCTCCACAATCACTTGAGATTGACAATGACCCCCATCCTCATTAACTTTTTCATAGAATTGTGAAATATTGCAATTTGCATGTATACAGTTACATGATCTTAATGCAAATTATGCTTAGTTTTAATCCACAGAATGCAGAAGGACTTTGAAGATATTCCTGCAGAGAGACCATAAATTAAATTAAATTTTAATAATGTCAGTACTAAGGAACAAGAAATTGGCAGGGCTGACATTTTACCTTCTCCTGGCATAGGTTGTTTTTCAGCCACATTACAAATGAAAACAGTGATAAGGCTAATCCATTTCTATCTAATCCATCTAGTAGGGCTGATCCATTTCTCTTGCTTAAAAGGTTTCCACTGAAAAAGTTTTACATCACAAATAAAATCTATTTTAAATTATTGGTTTTTTCCTCAAATAATTTTACAACCATATTAGTACAGTGCTAGTTATACATAATGTAAAATGAACTACTGGTATTTTGCAGTCGTTAAGCTCAAAGAATCATTACTGACAGGTTTATACAACCAAAAAAGTTTGGCAACCACTAGATAAAAGTCAATGATGTGCTGAAACTGGCTTACATAGGCTCTTGAAAACTGATAGTTAAATTTTCAGGGGTTTTTCAAGCATTTGTTAAAATTTTAATTATGCAAACATTTATTAAAATTTTTAGTTAGTCAAACATAATTATATGAATTACATTAAAAACAAAGGTAGTTACTATTCAAACCTTGTCATTTTCGAATTATTTTACTACTACTATTTTACTATTATCTGTGCTCTTGAGGTTATTTACACCTATTTTATGTGTATGGTGCTATATTAGGTATCTATTGCTGCATAACAAGTTACTCCAAAATTTAGCAGCTTAAAATAACGAACATTTACTAGCTCAACAAGGTTCTAAATCAGGACTCGGAGAGCAGCATAGCTGAGTAGTTCTGGCTCGGGGTTTCTCATGACGCTGCAGTCAAGATGTCAGTCAGGACTGTAGCCATCTTGAGGCTTGACTGGGGCTGGAGGATTCTCTTCCAAGAATGTTCACTCACGTGGCTGTTGGCTGGAGACCTCAGTTCCTTACCACAGGAGCTTCTCTATTAGACTGCTCACAGAATGGCACCGAGCCCCAAAATGAGTGGTGAGAGAGAGAGAGAAGCAGCAGTGTCTTTTGTAGGCTAACCTTGGGAGAAACAAACCGTCACTTCTCTCATGTTTTATCGGTTAGGCAGACCAACTCTGGAACAGTGTGGGAGGGGAATAAACATTAGTTGTGAATCTGAGATGGGGGTAGGGAGGCTGTCTTAGAGCCTGGCTAGCACAGGTGGAAATACTGTATAACGGTGTGCTACTGTATCTCTTCCCAATTCCATATTTAGTGACGTGACATTGCTTGAAATTGTCTAAGGTAGAACTATTAATACCACAAAAATCAGCAAAAGCTGCTAAATCAATTTGTTTTGCCTGGAGAGCCAGTTGTTAAACATATACTAACATGTCCCAGAT
The DNA here is from genome assembly GCF_000325575.1 of Pteropus alecto. Classification (NCBI taxonomy): domain Eukaryota; kingdom Metazoa; phylum Chordata; class Mammalia; order Chiroptera; family Pteropodidae; genus Pteropus; species Pteropus alecto. The sequence goes on from NW_006434839.1 coordinate 6,876,874, forward strand.
TAGGATACACCACCACGCATGCTGAGTTTGGCAAGGAAATGGTGTGTGTGTGTGGTGGCGGGGGGGGGCTACCCATAGGTAAGAATGTCTGGTAGGAAGAATTAGCTGGAATTTAGTTGAGATTAGATGGGGGTTAAAGAACCAAGGCAGAAGGAGCAAACAAAGACTGAGGTGGTAGGAGGTGGGATTAAGTGAGGGGCTGATCCCTCTGATTCTGAAGGAGGGCAGTCTGCAGATTGCTCCATGCTCATTATAAATGCCTAGGATAAGGAAAGACTAGACAGACCCTTGCCAAGTATGACATGATGTGAACCCAAGGCTCCTACTCCAGAGGGGCTAATCAGATTATATCTGAATTTTGATCTTGAGCTCATATCATTGCTCTAATCTGAGACTGAAACAGAAGTGATATAAGATTGGGAAAGCAAGAATTTGAAGCAGTGGTTAAAGAAACGAGGAGCATGGTAGAGGAACAAGAGACAATGGGAATGGGCTTCTGGATAATAAGAGGCTCTTGCACAGGAGAGTGAGCCGGATAATGACAATAATAACCAGAACTGACTCTGTCCTATGAGGTGAGATCTGTTTCAGTTTCTATTCACTACTAGATAATGAATGTAGGCTTGTTTCATCATCAGTATAACCATTCCAAATCCAATTTAATAAGTGCTATTTAAGGCCTGCTGTGTATCATAGACTGGGCTGAGCTCCTGGGAATGGATGCTTGGATGGGAGGTAAGAGGACTCTATTAAACAGTCTGTACTCTAGATGACATTACAGACTTTAGGGTCTAGTTTACAGCATTTTAAGGAAGCTCCAATTTTTTTCCAACAACAAATAAGGATATTCAAACTTAAAAGCTGTGCATGTGTGTGTGTTTTAACTGTGGTAAATGACATATAACGTAAAATTTACCAGTGTCACCATTATAAGTGTATATTTAAGTGGCATTAATTATATTCACAATGTTGTGCAACCAACTATCACCACTACCCATTTTCAGAACTTTTTCATCATCCCAAACAGAAACTCGTACCGGTTAGACAATACTATCCCAAGCAATGTTGGAGCTTTTTATATTTTGGATTGATTTTCTTTTTTTTTTAATACTGTCAAAGTCTGGACATTAGGCATTAAATGAAGAAGCATCAAATCATTAGCAAGTGCCAGTGAGCCTGCCATGGATTGAAATATTTTAAGCCCAAATAAACCTATATGGTATAATCACTGATAAATTAACACTGAAAATGTAAAGATCAATGAAAGAATGGGTTAGTCAATTTAATTACAGTATTGGGGAACGACTGAATGCCACCAGCCCAGCAACAAAGACCAATTAGTTCCAATGTACACCAAACAAAGGAATTATGTGGGCTGAAATAAGAATAATAGCTGTATCTTTTAGAAGGTGGCTTTTAAACCATGTATGAATCCCAGCTGCTCTAGTCTGACTTGTATATCTGTCACCAGGAAAACAGAAGTTTATTAACATGTGTACTTCATACACACATGAGAGATACCCAGGGAAAAATGAGTAATGCTCTGAGGTGGCTTAGAATTAGGGCTTATGTTGCATCTTAATAGAGTAAGCAGAGAATAAATAATTTGGGGGGAAGATAAATAGATCTTTAGAATATATGGGAGGTATAGTCTGTGTCTGGGTGGGATGTTGACTTCTAGTCTCCTCTCTTGTAATGAGAGTCGATCTTTCCTCATTGATGAAACTCCCGGAGAGGGGATTTATGACAACTGAGTTCCTTTTGGAGGATCTATCTCTAGGCAGAGAAGGGGAGTTCAGAGAAAGCCTCTCCCTGAATTTGCTGTTTTTCAATTGCCTACAGCTCAAATAATCAATATACCAAAGTGGCATATTTTGAGGTAGCATGTACTGAACTCAAACAGTCATATTTTGGGTGGCATATTCTACTATTCTCTGGTATTTATATACCAACTCCCAGCATTCATTGTGGGCTGTTCCAGGGGTAGATAAAAAAAAAAAATAGCATGCAATGTAAGACTGCATTTGAATTTATATAAGAAGTCGGAGAGTCAGATGAAAAGCCTGCAGGGACTTGAAACATGATGAGCAGTTAAAACTTTACCTTGAAATCAAGAATTTTATCCAAGAATTTACTCTCGAATCATTGGAAAGCATTTTCAGCATGGAATGAAAGTATTTTCATCCTGGGAATGTTATCCGACGTGTGTTTTTCACTAAGATGACTAGCTGCCGTGTGAAGAATAAATGGTAAGAGAGCGATAGTAGAAACAAAGAAACTAATTAGATGGTATTTTAAGTTAGTAACTGGGGCAAGAGATGATGGGGGCTCAGGCTAAGGTGATGGCAGCAGAGATTGAGAAAAGCGGAACGATTCAAGATATATTTTGAAGGTAGCATCAACAGTATTGTAAGTAAAGGGTGAGACAAAAAAATGTCAGTGTGACTCTTGGTGTTTGACTTGAGCAACTGGGTGACTGGCAGTGCTATTGCTAATTCAGAAAAAGCTGGGAGGTACACATTTGAGGGTAGAAATCAGGAACTTGGTTTTGAACATGTTATGCTTGAGATGTCAGTTAGACATACCAGGTAAGCTGTTGTGTAGGCAGTTGGAGCTGCAAGTCTAGCTTTGTCTGACTTGAGATATAAATTTAGGCCTTAATAGCATCAATTTAGGTGTCAAATATAGAAAAAACATTTAAAGCCAGGAAGACATTTCTACCCCTGAGCCAGGTATCTTCTGTTCCCCCTCCAGACCAACTCCCCTGCTGTTTACCCTGCTTTTGACCTCTAGATCCTGATTGAGTTCCACCCGTGAAGGACCCTCACTCCATCCCCAAAAGCTGAGAGGGAGGAAGGATGAGAAGAGTGATGAGGTCTTTGGTTGCCTCTTTACAGGAGAGGTCACTGCTACTCTCTCAAGATGGCTTTTTCCACTTAACTCTCTCTTCTGCATCACAGTTACATTTCTCTTCCCCCTCAGGCTGTGGGCTTGGGTGAGTAACAGCTCTGCTATAGCCTCTGGCCTCCCCTGTGGTTCCCTACATCCAGCTCATACCTTTATAAATAGTCCGTTTATTGGACATTCTCAAATTATGCTAAGTTTATTATGACATGTGTTTCCTCTTGGGCCCCTGAATAATACATGCCCTTTCTCCTCTTAAAAATCACTCCCCTCCCCCACGAAATAATGAAAACAATGAGCAGAAGCACAAATTCCATGTTGTCATGTATAACTCTGAGTCGCACTACATGAAGATGGAAAAGTGAGTGAGGAATGACAAATGATTCTGCAAGAGGGATAAAACAGGAAGATCAGTTAAAAGGTTGTATAGCAACATGCATGTCCCCACCTCTACTTCAAACCCAGTACCGTTACTCTCACCCACTTCTGCAGGAGATAAGAGATTTACTTTCTGGAGAAATGAAACCAGAGGATCTGGATTGGAACAGGAAGGTGGATGTTAAAAGAGGAATATCTCCAGGAAATAAAAATTAGAAAGGATCAATTTTCTGAAAAGTTTGACTATAGATAAAATTTCTCTGTGATTGTATGGAAAATTTTGACTATACTTTCAAAGAATAATAAGCAAATAAAAAAATGAGTATTTTAAAACTCCAGGTAAAACGAATTTGCACAAGGAAATAAATGAAATTATGGCACATCAGTTGGCTCAACAGTGAACAATATTTATATATTCATTATACCGAAAACAGATTTAACATGTTACTACATTAGGAAAAAGAGAAGTCTCTATTCACTTAAAATGCACATACCTTATGGCCCAGAGATTCCACTTAAAATAATTTATTGTGTATATTTGCACTTATTCAAGGATATTTATGATAATGTGTTTTGAAAACAACCTAAAGAATAATAATAGAATTACATAAATAGTATTCCACGCCATGATTATTCAACCATCAGGAAGAATGAGGCAGCACTATTATGTACTGACACTGAAAAAAATCTCCAAAATATATTATTAAGTAAAAAAAAGAAAGCAAGATTCAGAGTATTATGCAAACATTATGTAAAAGCGAATGCGTTTGTACACATCTGGACTAACTCTAGAAGGTATACGACAACGGTAACGTTGGTTGTCCTGAGGAGGGGAACCAGGTGGCCAGGTGATGGTACAAGAGGAAGATGGATTTGGGTGGGGAGGGGATAAACCAGTGGTGCCTTTTTCTTACAAAGCCTCTGGCACTGTTCAACTTGTTTAAAAGCATGTGTATATACAGTTTATCCCCTCAGATCATTACTCGAGTCTCTTCCACAGCCATTCATGCATGTGCACAGAGTGGCAGAAAATTCGGGTCACCAGTGCACACGTTCCCAGCTGATGTCTAACAAGTCTGCACTCTGCCTTCAGTTCTCACACTGTAAACAAGTAACCGTTTTGCAGTCCACTTAGTGCCAAGTGTTCTGCATTTTTGTACTTCACGCTGGTGACTTCACTGTGTAAAATGGCCCCGAAGCGTAATGCACATGTGTCACTATTTATATAGGATGAGTTTATGTAGAAGTGAAATTTCTGGGTCAAAAGAAATGAAAATTAAAAATTTTGAAAGATACCTTCAAATTTTGTTTCTGAAATTTATCTACCCAGCCTCTGCGAATGGGTACATTGATTACCCTTATCAACATTAGAGATTAACGGTCTTTTAAATTTTTACGGATATGATGGGGAAAATAATGCTATCTCATTTTTTAAAACCTTTAAGCTCAAATATAGTATTCATATGAAAAACTGCCCATAAGTGTACCATTGCATGAATTTTAGAAAACCGAATGCAAATATGTGACTCAGCACCCAGATCAAGCACCCTGAATGAAAGCCCTTTCTGTCACTATCCTCCTCTAAGTCTTCACTTTTAAGAACATAGATTCATTTAGCCTGTTTTGGTACTGTAAATAAATGGAATCATACAATACATACTATTTTATGTCTGGCTTTTTTTGACATAGTACTTGTGAGATTCCTTCACATCATTGCAGGGAGCTGTGGATCACTCATTCTCATTGCTCTTTCTTTTAGTATTATTTAAATTTGTGTTTTGTTGCTCTTAGAATGGTATTTAGTTTACAAACAGATAATAGGTGTCTTTATAATACCAAATGTCCCCATTTAGAAACATAGCAAGTCTCTCAATGTATTATTTTATTTTCTTCTTACAGATATTGCACATTTCTTATTAGGTTGCCTTCTAAGTAATTTCTAATTTTTGTTGTTATTATGAAAGGAATCTCTTTTATATCTATTACATGTTATTATTGAATTTTAAGAGCAAATAGGAAATACGATTTTTATATGCTGATTTCAAATCTGGTCAAATTTTTGAACTTTCTTTATCAACCCGACTAGTTTTAAGTAATTATCTTGAAATTTCTCATTAAATAGTAATTTGTAAAGGAATAAATAAGTACATTTTTATTACCTTCCCCCAATATTTGGGACTCACTTGTTTGTCTTCAGGCTCATAGCTCCAGTACAATGTTGCATGGCTGAGCTGATGCAGACACTCTTCCCTCATCTTGATTTCAGTGGGAACGTTTCTAATGTTCCACTGAAAGTTCCACTGCTTTGAATCCATGGTTGAATTTATGGCAGATATAATTTTTCAACTTAGGGGTGTTTTTCCTGCTTTAGTATGAGGTCCTTAATGTTAATCAGAAATAAGAATTAAATTTGAGCAGATTTTTAAAGCATTTGTCAATGTTAATTTTTCTATTTCTTAATGTAGAAAATTAGTGGAGTGCTTTCCATCTTTTTCTATTCCTGGAATAACTTAAGTAAGAATCATTTGCTTCTTGAAAATTTGATAGAACTTGTGTGTAAATTGCCTGAGACTGAACCTTTTAAAGGGTAGATCCTTGATTGCCTATTCAATTACTTTCATAGGCATTGAATTATTCAGTTTTCTACCTCTTATTTATCCTTAAGTCAATATGGAAATGTATGTTTTTCTGGAAAATTATCCATTTCTTCTATATTTTCAAACATAATGGTATAAAATTTACATAATTTCTTGTAATTTAAAAAAGAGCTGTTGGACCTTTAGTTTGCTTTCTTTTTTCTAAGGTTTACTTTTTTTATCTTTATAGAAATTGCAAAATTTTATTTTACTGTTCTTTTAAAATAGTTTATATTAATAAAGTCTACTATATTTATATTCTGTTTCATCAATTTCTGCTTTTATTTTTTATTTTTTAAACTTTATTTTATTAGTTTCAAGTATAGAGTATCTTGGTTAGACATTTATATAGTTTATAAAATGATTGCTCTTTCCTCTGGCTCTACACCTAGCCAATATATTAATGCTAACTGCATTCCTCTGCTTTTATTTTTATAATACTTCCTCTTTACTTTTATGTTCTTTTCAAATGTTCTTATGATGAAGTACTACTTCATTTTTAAATTTTTATTTTTAATCTTTCTTATTTTCTAATAAATATGTTTAAAGCTGTAAATTTTCCTTAGCCACACCGCACAGGTTTTGATGTAGGGAGCTACTGTGTCCATTCGTTTCTCAATAATTTCTAATTTCTGCATCAATTTTCTTTTTAAGACAAAGATTTTTGGAAGTGTGTTTTAAATATACAAGTCATATTTTAGGGGGACTTGGATTTCTTTTTTTAACCCAAGGGAAAACACAACAATGAGAATATACTTAACACTACTGACTGTATACTTAAAAATAGTTAAGATGGTAAATTTAATGTTATGTGTATTTCACCACAATTTTAAAAACTTTAATGCAAAAAAAATGATAAGTAGATTTCTGGATGGGCTCAATGTAACCATAAGAGTCTAAAAATAGAAGAGGGAGGGCTGAAGAAGGAGAGCGATGGCAGGGTTGGAAAGACTTGGCCTGTCCTTGCTGACTGTGGAGATGGAGAAAGGGGCCATGAGCCAAGAAATGCAGCAGCTGGTAGAAGCTGGAAAAGGCAAGGAAACAGATTCTCTCCTAGAGCGTCCAGAAAGAAATGCAGCCCTGCCAATACCTTGACTTTAGCCAGACCTATTTTGGAATTCAGAGCTCCAGAACTGAAAGATAATAGATTTGTATTGTTTCCACATATGTATTTTAAGAAATCCAATTGAACGGATCTTAAGAGAGACTATAATTATGCTAATTCTAATGAACTTTCATTAGTGACAGTTAATTGAACCCTGAGTTCATATAAAATATAGCATTAATATCAACCTCTTTCTATATTTGCTATAAAAGCAATCTAAACATAGTGATATATATGGCCTCACGTATAAGCCATCGGGAAATTCTTCGTATAAGATACTCAAAGCCTCTTGTCTTCAAGCTGCCGTCCTTTTGTACAATCATGGTATATGTAGCACCATCTGAGGTTTTCAATGAGAAAATGGAAGCAGAAGGAAATTAAGCTCCTAGACCTAAGGGTCTCAGTGGTGGATGAGAGGGTAGAAACTCCTAGATTAAGACTATTTCCACCATCCTAACTGAGCTCTCTCTAGAACCTGCTCCACACAACCAGGATTGAAACACAAAGCCTCTGGGACTTGGTCTCAGCGAGGCCCGAAGAGCAAGAGCTTGGGAAATATTCACCTGAAACACTATGAAAACTTTCATCTGTGGTGATTGCAATGGTAGTGAGAGTGTAAGCCCAGCAGAGAGAGAGGGAAAGGCCACAGCTTACCAACCTCTTTACCCACTCTGGGGCTTAAGGGGGTTTCGTTCTGGAACTGTGTACAGAGCCTTTGCCACTGTGCCCCAGATGTGTTCCACCTGCTTATCCTTGAACTTTAAATTGCATTCGAAGAGCTAACATTTGCTTGTTTGGAAGGAGGCTGAGCTTCTTTTCACCCTATCTCCCTGGCCATTTGAAAAAGGTTGAGAATGAGAATGATTCCTTTAATTAATGGAGACAGAGTCTCATCTTGCCAACAATATTTTCATCAATCTTGTCTTTTACTATTTTTAAAAACAGAATTAAAGTGATTTTCAGGTTTGGTATAGTTCTTCTGACTTATGATTCCCCAAGTTCATAGATTAGTGCAGGACTTTTTGGCCTATAGGGCAGGGGAACCAAGGCAGGGGTTGGGGGAGAGATGACGTCAAAGTTACTCAAGATCAGAAAAAGGAGAATTTGAAAACCTATGATGGCATAAGGAGAAACTCAACCAGAAGGTTTCCAATTTCCCCCCTCTTCCTCTCAGTGAGTCCTCAGCATTTTAGAATAACTATCTCTTAGTCTTCATCTATAGCTCTGTTTCTACAAGGTACAAAATGAAGATGAAGATGGACTCCATATTTAAAGCAGAAGCAATTCTTTCTCTCCTACCCTGCCCCATACCTCAAATTATCCAAATAATTTCTACAGTCCTTGAGTCCTGTTAAAAAAAAACAACAACAAAAACAACAACAACAAAAAAACCTTAAAAATCTCCTTTAAAAAGTTTACACTTTTGATGTTAAATGGTATTTCAAATGTGAATTCTGAGGGCAAAAATATTTGCATACAGTAATTTATATTAGGACTTTTACAATGTATAATTTTTACAAACTACTTTCTTATGTCATCTTCAGAAAGCAGTTTACTTAAGAAGGCAGTTTATCAAAGTTGTAAGTTGTTAAGAAGTTACTAAGGAAAATTATTTATGTGCAGAATGAAATATTGATCAAATGGTTATAATTTGAAGTGCGCGCTCACATAAAAGAAAAATAAAACGCAAAGATGTAAAGGCACTCAAGTGAAGAGAGATGTAGAAATAAAATTAATTACAAAGAGGTTTTTTTTCTGAATGGCTGAAATATCTTACCTGGTCACAATCTCCTCTTTTTTGCTGCTCCATGGGAAAAATCAATGATAAGACCTGAAACGTGTATGGAACTCCTTCAGTAGAAGCTGTGAGAAAGGGGAGTCATTGAAATGCTTCTTCAAGTTATCACAATAATTCCAATCATTGATGGAAGCTATGAAACAACTTTTACCCTAAGGCAGAAAAGCATGGGCATAAACCATCTGACATATTATATGACTTTAATATAAGGGTTAAAGAGAAATTATAAAGACTTTTTGGAATTGAGCCTAGGAAAAACTATGCTATGAGTGATCGTGTTTAAAATTTATAAGACATGAACTGAGTTTTGCCACATATCATGTTCCCCACCCCCAACCCCCAACTGACTCATAGATTAGTACATTTGAAGCAAAGGGCACTAGAGATGGAGGGCCCGTGTTCACCAATATCCAAGCCTTTTCTGTTCCACCTGAACATTCCCTGAGACTCATTCCCCTTTCCAATTTGCAGTTAAGTGAGACCTCTTGATTGAATTCAGCCCTGGACTTATTATGGCCACTACCATGATAGCGTTTTTCCACAGAGGTCTCCAAGTCCTTAAAAGATGATAGAACCATGAAATCTAAGGAGTGTGGATCCCTGAATCTCTGCATGGGAAGCAGCCAATCCATTTAAATTGGGATATGAGCAAGAAACGAACCTTTTATGTGTTAACCATCTGAGGTTTGGAGGTTATTTGTTATGGCAGAAAGGCTACCTTGATTAATACAATGCTTATTAAAATGACAGATTCCTTGTTATATTCTGAGATATGTTGAAGCAGAAACCCTTGGAACAAGATCCAGCAATCTGGAATTCATAACAAGTTCTTCAAGTGATTCTTTGCACACTGAGTTTTGAAAAGCACTGGTTTAGACTTTGATTTCTTTAAAAGTTCTCCATATATCTTCACATGAAACCTTTCTTAAAAGTGTTGATTTTTGTTCAAAAAAGTTTTTAACTAAGTATAAAACAATGCATTTGAAACAATGTTAATCTAAACAATGTTTTCAATGTCATGCTCAGACTTTAAATCATGTAGGTCAGAGTCGTAACATTTATTCAACAAATATTTATAAAGCACCCACTATGTACCAGGAACTATCCTAGATGCTGAAGATACAAAATAGTCACATTCCTTGCTCCCACAGAGTATATGGATAAATATGATATATTGTGATAAGTGAAAATATCTGCTGCTATGGAAGTAAATATGAAAAACATTTAGCTCAGGTATGGTGGATTCAGGAAAGATGTCTCAACTTAAGCATGAAGGATGAATAGAAATTAGCCTGATGGAAGGGAAGAAGAAAGAGGGAGGGTACAACATTGTTCCAAGTAGGCAAATGGCATGCACAGATCGGAAGGTGAGAGAGAGCATGCAACATAATGTTAACGACGGGTATGATGAGAGCTGGGGCTAGAGCGCTAAGTGTGGGCCAGGTCGGTGGGGAGGTGGAAGTCAATTTAAGGAACTTAGACAATGTCTTGAGGGGAATGAAGTGCCATGAGGACTTTAAAAGAAAACATACTTTATCAGATTCGCTTATAAAAATTACTCCAGCTGTGTTGCGGAGAATGGATTGGATGGGCCAAGACTGGAGGAAATCCATTAAAAGACTGGTTTGTATGTGTTGTAGAATTTCAAGTGATAAGTTAACGAATTAATTTGTTTATTCAGCTAAATGTTATTGAGTCTCATGCAAGGGGCTTGGGATACTAATTAATTTGTTTATCTAACTAAATTTTTTGAGCCCGATGAAAGAGGCTTGGGATACATTGGTGAAAGGTAGACATGATTTCTGTCCTCATGAACTTTAAAGCTTGGAGAAAGAGAGAAGGCAGGGAGTAGGGGGTGGAGGGGGAGGGAGGGAGAGAGAGAGAAAAAGAAAGAGAGTTTGTTTGAGGTGGAATGTGTAATAAAAAGGTGATAGTGGCCCAGAATAGCCACCGTAAGGATGAAGAGAAGTACTGCACTGGTGATCGATAAAATGTAGAAGTGGAAGAAGAATTTCAAGATGATACTCTTCTGGCTTGAATAAAGGGCACCACTATTCGTTGAGCTAAAGAAGACAGGAATAAGACTAGGCTGAAAGAGAATGTGTTCAATTTTATATTAACACTACATGATTTCAAGACATGTTATAAAGATGCAGTAATAAAGACAGTGTGGTATTGGCATAAAGATAGATCAATAGATCAATGGAACAAATTAGAGAGTTCAGAAATAGATGCACACATATATGGCCAAGATTTTCAACAAAGGTACAAAAGCACTTCAGTAGAGTGAAGAAGTCTTTGCAACAAATGATTCTGTAACAATTGGACAACTACATACTAAAAAAAATACTTTGATCTATACCTTATGCCATATAAAAAAATAACTCAGAATAAATTTTAGATCTAACTATAAAACCTAAAAAAAACTGTAAAACTTCTAGAAGAAAATATCTAAGAACTCAGACAAAGTTCATAGATACAATATCCAGAATTCAAGCCACAAAAGAAAAAAAATGGATACATTGAATTTCATCAAAATTAAGAACTTTGAAAGAAAGAACTTCATCAAAATTAAGAACGTCATTAAGATAATGAAAAGGCAAGCCACAGACTAGGAGAAAATATTTGAAAATTACATATCTGGTAAAAAACAAACAAACAAACAAACAAACAAAACCCCTTAGATCTAGACTATATAAAGAATTGTCAGAACTCAAGAAGAAAAGAAACAATTATATTTAAAAATGGGCAAATGATTTGAGAAGGCACTTCACAAAGGAAGATGTATAGATGACAAATAATAACATAAAAAATTGCTCTACATCATTAGTCATTAGAGAATTGCAAATTAAGAGTACCATAAGATGCCACTTCGCACCCATTGGAATGGCTAAATTAAAAGACTGATCATACCAAGAGGTGGAGAGGACATAGAGTAACTGGTACTCTCATCAACTACATATACTACTGGTGGGAATGGACAATGGTACAATCACTTTGAAAACAGTTTGGCAGTTTCTTAACAAGTAAAACATATACCTCCCCTATGACCCAACCATTGACTTTTAGGTATTTACTGAAGAAAAATGAAAACATATGTCTATACAAAGACTTATTTGGATATGTACATAGCAGGTTGATTTATTTGTCATAGCCCCAAAATGGAAATAACACAAATGTTCATCAACACGTGAATGATTTAAAAAATTGTATCTATACAGTGGAATACTTAGCAACAAAAAGGAATTAACTAATGGTAATGTAATAACATAGATTAATTTCAAAAAAATATTGTAACGGAAAAGTCAAGAAAAAAGAACATATGCTATGTGATTTTATTTATTAAAAATTGTAGAAAAATGCAAACAAATCTATAGTGACAGAGAGCAGATGAGTAGTTGCCGGGCGACTGAGGAGAGAGGTGGCATGAAGGGTTTGATGGAGGGATTAAAAGGAATACAAGGAAACTTTTGGAGGTGATGAATATGTTTATTATCTTGATTGCGATGATGGTTTCATATGTGTATACATATGTAAAAAGGTTTCCAAACTGTAATATGTGTAGTTTAAATATGTGTAGTTTCTTGTACATCAATCACACCTCAATAAAACTGTTAAAATACTTTTAAAAATAAAACTGTGTGGGCAGGCCTCATGCAATTAGTTCAAGGCCTGACTAAAGGGCTGAGTAAGAAAGAATTCTCTCTCTCTGCCTGCCTATCTCTGAGCTGGAACATCAGCACTCTCCTGCCTTCAGACTTAAACCCACACTGGAACTTACACCATTGGCTGTTCTGGTCTCCAACTTAGGACTACAGAACTTGAGACTTCTCAGTCTCCATAACCACATGAGCCAATTCCTTAAGTAAATAAATCTCTCTTTATATGTAAATATATATAATTCTACAAAATTATATAGAGTTATGTGTGATTATATACAATACAAAGTCTACATAATATAAATTCTGTATAAGTATATAATTATGTATAATATAGTCTATATGTATTTATATATAATATAAAGTCCATATAAGTTTATGTAAAGTCTATATATATAGAATACAGACTACAAGGATATATATTAATTCTGTTTCTAATACATATATTAGACTAATACAGTTTAATACAGAAACAGACGATGTGGACATTTGGGTCAGTCAAGAAATGTCATGTGGCCAGGTGGTTGAATTGGACAGACAATGAGACAAGAGAGCTGACAAAAGACAAAGCAATGAATACAGAACAGAGGTGCTGGGTGTGGGGAAAATAGAAGGTTCAGGGAAGTAAAGATGTCAAAGTGTAAACCAACAGGTACAGAGAGAATGATGAGTGAGTGAAAGTAGTTGTCATGATCAGAACTTTAAGTGAAAACTCTTGTTTAGAAACAGAGACTTTCCAGATGATGACAAAATCTAAGAATGTGGTCTTGGAAGTAAATTGCTGAGAAAAAGTGGAGGTGATGTTTATTGGTGTTTTGTGAATTGAGGAACCGATTGACCAGGGTGCTGGGCTATCCATGTGTTCTTGATGGCAGGAACATTCAAAAGAAACCAGACTTGTTAGTAGCTGACACAAGCATCTCTTATTTGCAAGTATTGCTATTGTAAGTGATGCAGCACTTCTGGAGAAATTATACTTCTCGACACATAAAATGATCATGAAAATATCATGCTTGAAATACTTTGATTAGAAAAATTGTGCATTTACTGTTCTATATGGTACAGCCTTTTTTGTTGTTGTTGTCATTGTCCTTTTACGGTATATTTAGTCTTACAAGCTACAGGACTTTTTAAAAATCTTATTAGAAATCTTCCTTTCTTGAGATTGATCTTCCCTAATCTCTCTCTTGGCAACTCTGCTTTAGCACAGTAACTTGAGTTAGTTATGATTGGATGGGCTCTACGAAATGAGAGCATTGGATTAGATCAGTGAGAGGTTCTGGACCTTTTTTTGATTGTTGACCTCTTTGTAAATTTGATGAAAGTATGACTCCTTTTCTTTTTCCAGGAAAATGAATGTTTGCACATAACCACACAATTCTACATTCAATTTTAAGGTAGTCCACAGATTGTCACTTAATATAACCTGAAAGTTATTATTGTGGGTATCTTTTCAGTTCTACAATATTATGACTACAATTATACTACAGAATCAGTTTGCTTATTAGCCAACTAAATTTTTTTAAGGTCATATTGAAATCTTTTCCCTTCAACTTGTCTCTCAGATCCCTTTCTGTAATTGCTGAGGTCTAGGATAGCATATAAATTTCTCTCTGACTGTGGCCTGATATTTCTCTCCTAGTGTGACCCTTCCCTGTCAGAGCATGTGAGAATCTTATGTTATCCACCCCAACAGATTTTATTTGAGAAGGATCAGTCTCTTCGACTGAAACAGCTGAGCCTGACATCCTGTTTGTTGACTGGCAACAGCTCAACTCTGCAGCTGAAGTGGTGGAAGGAACATCAGAGACACCATCAGCCAATTCACTCTGACCTGGCAATTATAAGTCAGAGAGAGGAGTCTGGCACAGAAGGCAGTGCAAAGAACTGATGGGCTGATGACGGAGTCTCTGCTGAACACTTTTGTGCTTGTGGTCTCGAGTGCTTAGAAATGGCAAAACTAGAAAGAGACCGTTGGGTGAAATGAGGAAAAGAGAAAAGAAAAAATCCACCCCCCAACCCCCGCCAATAAGCAAGCAGTAACAGACATATACCATTATAAAAAGTCATGGTAATAGCCTTTATGTTTTATTTTTTTTAAATTAGTATTAGTCATCTGGATGGTATCTTTCTCTTTGTGTTAAAAGGTCACTAACAGTTTGTCCAAAGCAGCAGTGGGAGATCTAACTGCTCAGTATCCAGAACAGGAGCAAATTCTAATCCATTTTAGAAAATAAGTGGGCTCCATAGATCAGATTATTTCTTCCCACTCTTGATTTTAGGCAGAAAAGTTACCTTTACCCTTTTTCTCTCTATCCATGCCTTCTCCTTTTTGAATGACAGTTTTTTCTCTTTTCCCTTTCAGCCATACTCTATCAAATTCCTAGAATGGTGATATAAAAAATTTGTACAGTTTATTTATTATTTTGATTTCATCTATTGCCCAAAGGATTTAAAATGATTTACAATAAAGACTAAAATAATAGAGAACCACTAAACGATAGTAAAAAAAATAAGAGCCAAGCAATAGGTGATTATAGTTGTGTCATAAAAAATTAAGCTAAGCAAAACTACGATTGATTACAAAACATAGCTCTGACCTCCCTAGAAGCCAAAGTAAAAAATATAATCACTGAAGTAGTCTTCATTACCTATTACGTTAAATATACTAACATGAAGTTTTTCCCTATTAAATTCTAAAATGAATTTATCTGCCATGGAGATATTCAATTCATGTGGTATATTTAAATATCTTCAAGTTTATTTGAGATATAGAAACATTTTCATTAGGAAAGTTCTCAAATATATTCTTGATAAATGCCAAGAGGGGAATTTAAGTCATGGATTTGTTAAGTTGTTCTCATAGGTAGCTTTAAGATGTCTGCCATAATAGTGTTATTTGCTAATTTTTGACTTGACATGATAGAATTTAGGCGTGAGGAGAATTTAGTCTAGATAAATAAATAGTTGGCTATGCTTCTTGGAAAATTCTTTTCAATTATCACTTGTCTCAGGTTGGTAATTAACAAATAATTATGGGCAGGTTATTTGAGACCTAAAATGTAGATTTTCCACATTGTTAATATAAGAATATTTGTGTGCTTTAGGTATCTGGTGTGCAGATGGCAATGCCAAGGTTTTATTATAAAAACAAAGGAGTTTGATTTACATTCTTGCCTAGATGGAAAGTCATTTCATTTTCACTCTGGGTAGGTTTTAGGTGCATATGTGAACAGCGTCAAAATTTTTCTTAGGAAACAGCTTTCGATGGTAAAGTATCTCTGATAACTAAATTAAATAACAAAGTTGTTTAGTCTAGAAAATGAATCACATCTGTCCATGGCAAATATTTTGAATTTGGCATAATTAATTTTTGGCTTTTCTTTTTGATAGGTTAGTTGATGACATTATTTGCTTTAGGATGAAGGCTAAAGAGAGTAAGACTATAACATCATCAAAGAAAAAAATGATCTTCCTGTTTGCTATGAGACAAGAGAATGCATCCAGCTCATCTAAAAGTTGTACCAATATATGTGGTATGAGTTCCAGGGAATGGAAGAGGAGTTATGTAGTTGCTGCTAGTAAGGCACGGGATCTCTCATTTCTGCTCCTCAGGACTCATTTAAGGATACTGTTGAACTTAGGCAGGTAGAATCAGATTTAAATTATTCATTTCAGTAAGGACAAAAGGGGACATGGTACAAGGTATGAGAAGCAAAAGATTCCTAATATTAGCATGATTGTTAAAACAAGAGGAAATGTGCATTACAGCTTTTCATATTCTACCAAAAAATATATATATTTTTTCCTTTAGATCCAAAGTCTACTCAAGTACCTTGTCCTATGATTTAGCCTTTGAGAACAAAGAATTCCTTTGCTGTGTCCAGCTATTTCCCCTCTGGGAATTTAACTATCCTGTAAATCGATAATTAGTCAGCTAGAATGGTGGTTCTAAGATGAATATAGCAATAAAAGACACTTCTTCGAGTTTTAGGACTTAAAAAATAAATCCAACCAATGTTGATAGTGTGCCATGAACAGAGGAATATAATCAATAGAATCATCTGGACCTGAGATCCAAATAAACAATAATAAAAGCGACAACAACAAAATGGCTACGTCTTAAAATAGGCTTTAAAAATATTGTAATAACTATGTATGGTGTCAGTGGGTAGTAGACGTACCAGATACTAAACTTACCAGGACGTTCGCTTCATAAATTTAATAAATGTCTAACTACCATGTTGTATAAGTGAAACTAACATAATTTTGAGTGTCAAATGTAATTGAAAAATTAAAAAAAATTAAAAATAGACTTTAAGTCAAAATTGGTTACAAGAGACAAAGAAGGTCATTAAGGGATCAGTTCATCAAGAGGAGATAACAATTATAAATATATGTGCATCCAACATCAGAGCACCTAAACATATTAAGCAAATATCAATATATCTGAAAGAAGAAATAGACAAAAACAGGATAAGACTAGGAGACTTCAATATCCCACTTTCAAGAATGGATAGATCATTCAGATAGAAATTCAATAAGGAAACACTGGACTTGAACTACACCTTAGACCAAATGGACATTCCACCCAAAAGAGGCAGAATACACATTCCTTTCAAGACCATACAGAGGGTTCTTCAGAGTGGATTGTATATATCGTCACAAAAGAAATTTTAGCAAATGTAAGATTAAAATCTCATCAGTATCTTTTCTGATCACAATGTTTTGAAGCTAGAAATCAATCCCAGGAAAAACTTGAAATTTTACAAATGCATGGAGATTAAACAGCACACCCGTGGAACAAAAAATAGGTCAAAAAAGAAACCAAATGGAAATTAAAAATATCCTGAAACAAATTAAAATGAAAACACAACATATCAAAATTCATGGGAAGTAGCAAAAGAAGTTCTAAGAGAAAAGTTTGTAGCAGTATACTTCTACATTAAGAAAAAAGAAACATCTCAAATAAACAGCCTAATGTTATACCTGAAGCAACTAGAAAAAGAAGAAATTAGCCCGAAGAAAAAAAATCAATAAAACTGAGAGCTGAATTAAAGAAAGAAAAAAAAAAAAGAGGACAAATTCTTACCTAGACTTACCAAGACTAAAAGGATGATACAGCATCAACGAATCAATAAATATGATATACCAGTTTAATAAAATGAAAGATAAAAATCATTTAATTATCTTGATAAATGCAGAAAAAGCCTTTGACAGAACTCAACATCTTTTCATGAAAAAACTCTTGAGAATTCAGGTATAAAAGGGGCATACCTCAACACGATAACAGTCATATGTGGCAGCCCCACAGCTAACATTCTTACTCAGCAGTGAAAGGTCGAAAGTTTTCCTTCTAAGATTAGGAACAAGACAAAGATGCTTAATTACTCTCACCACTCCTATTGTACACAATACTGGAAGCCCTAGCCAGAGCAATTAGTCAAGAAAAAGAAGTAAAAGGCATCCAAATCAGAAAGGAAGAAGTAAATTTGTCTCTACAGATAATACGATCTCATATAGAAAAACCCTAGACTCCACCAAGGAACTGCTAGAACTAATAAATGAATTTATCAAAGTGGCAAGATATAAAATTAACAGACAGAAATCAGTTGCATTTCTATATACCAACAGTGAACTATGAAAAAAATAAAATAAAATAAGTCTCATTTACAAAAGCATCAACAATAATACAATTTTTGGAAATAAATTTAACCAAGGAAGTGAAAGATCTATATGTTGAAAACTATGAGACATTGACCAAAGAAAGTGAAGAAGACATAAGTAAATGAAAAGATCTCATGTTTATAGATCAGGAGAATTAATATCGTTAAAATACCCACACTACTCAAAGCCATGTATAGATTTAATACAATTCCTATCAAGATTCCAATGGTATTTTTCACAGAAATAGAAAAAACAATTCTAAAATGTGCAATGGACCACAAATGACCTCCAATAATCGAAGCAATCATGAGAAAGAAGAACAAAGCTAGAGGCATCACAATTCTTGATTCTAAGCATTGCTACAAAGCGATAGTAATCAAAAAAGTATGATACTGGCATAAAAACGTACACAGACCAATGGAACAGAACTGAGAGCCCAGAAATAAACCATGCATTTTTGTCAGCTAACATTCGACAAGGGAGCCAAGAAGACTCAATGGAAAAAGGAGAGTCTCTTCAATAAATTGTACTAGTAAAACTGAATAACTACATGCAGAAGAATGAAATTAGACCCCTATCTTACACCACTCGAAAAAAAAATTAACTGGAAATAAAGATCATTTTAGGGTTGGCAATAATTGGAGATTAACTGTGGGGGCTGGTGCTGGATTAGGTCTTGGCTGTGGCCAGAGAGAGGAGTAATTCCCCAATCCCATCCTACATCTGTATGCATTCAGAAATGGAGGCGGTAGAGTCACTTGGGGAAAATATGTTAGACTCTGCCCTCTTCCCTCTGAGTATGAAAGACATAAAGGTAGATGAGGTATAGTCCTCCAGCCTAAGGCCAGATCACAGAATAGCACATCTGAGTCCCCGAGAGAAGACAAAGACACACAAGAAAGGAGGAAAGCTGGGCGCGTGGGCTGCCAGCAAAAAGGGCTGCTTTGGAGCACAGCACATGGACTAAAATTCTCACCCAGCCTTCCCAGCACACTGACACCACCACAGTGAAAATGGCTGTAAACTCAAAGAGCTGTACTCATCTGACACAGGTAGTCGTGCGGCTGGCTGCCTCTCCTGGCATGGCGTTTGGTCGGAGGCAGGGGCAGGCATGGAGACTCCAGATCAGCGGGAGGTCCAGCAAGTCCCATTGCTATTGAATGGCTGGCCGGCCTCAAGGGCAAATGCCTTCTCCTTTTTCTGGCACCGTCATCTGGCAGGCACTGAAGGGACCTCCCAAGAGAAGTTGGGGTTTTGGCATGTGGGGCTCAGTGCTGTGGTGATCTGGGGTCTTAAAGAAAATATGAGCCTGATACGCTTGTGGGTTTGGGACATCTGGGTTAGTTTAGGGAGATTTTCAGTCCTAGATTTGCATCAAGAACTAAGAAATGACCATGTGATATGTCGGGATTTGTGTGCCTAAAAGGTAGAGATTATACAGTGTCCATTGACAGCGGAGCTTAAAAACTTTCCTGGAGAGACTGTTCTTGTCTTATCAAGGAAGATTCACTTGAGCAGACTACCTGTAAATTGAAAAGAGTGGCCCTTGCAGTGGGAGGGAGGTTTGCAAGGCTACTCCCAGGCAATACTTCTTAGTATAAGGGGTTGTCTCTAAGAAAGGGCAGAGAAATTGACAGAGAAGCAAGAGAGCCCTAAGAGGTAAACGCAACGTAAGGGTGTCTGGGAGGACCTCAAGGATTGTAGTGTGCGCTGGTAAGCTGGCTCTCTAGAAGGACTGGCATCCCTATTTTCAACACCTTTTCCTCAGGGATTGAGCCTTTAGTGTCTGCTGATGATTCGAAGTATCAGGGTGGACCTCAAGAGTGAAGTCTTGGGCTCTCTGCCAGAAGTCACATGGAAAAGTTTTGCTGCAGGGCCAATAATAATGAGAAAACAAAAGAACTGTAAACCTATTTGCACACTGAGTTTGTGGAGCAAACAGTTATATGACTGAAATAAGTAATGCTCTATGTCCTGAAGCATTCAGAAGTCAGTCAGACGGTCAGTGTCACTGTTTCAACTCCAGCTCAGACGTTACATGACCTTGTTATCTACATCCTCAAATAAGGTAGTCTTAGAAGAGGCTGGGAAATATTTACATAACCCCTTTGCCACCATCTTTTGCAAACAGGACTCCAGATAAGCATCACTGGGTTTGTGTGACATTTGCCAAATTTCTACATAAATAACGAATACCTGAATCTCCAGCAGCTGGGAAGTAAATAAGATTTAATTGGTTCAGACTGATAAGGTGGCACATTCTGGCTGACTTTGTTTTGAAACAAGATTAGATACCCTGATAGGAGCTGTGAGAGTGTAAATATGTGTAAAGATGACACTGAAAACCTGTTAGACACAGCCCTGGGCTTCGCAGAGGTGTGAGGGGAAAGAAATTTCCTCCGTGTTCAACTGTAGAACATTTTAACACCCTCTGTCTCTGGGGACGAAATACTGTCATCCTGTTCAGTGGAAAGCCTCTCTACGTTCTTTTTTAATATTCGATTTTATTCAGAGAAAATGATACATGGTAATTTTAAGAGGGAGCCATCACTGGCAGAGGTCAGGATGGAAATATTAACTGCTCCAGGCTGCTGGCACCCTTATTAAGGAGACAGAGCGTATGCAGATCAAGACAAAGACACACTTCATAATGGAGGGAACACTTACTGCACTTTGGTAAAGAGATGCAAAAAATCTTTTCTGGTTGGAAAATGACCATTATGGGGCTCCCATGGCGCTGACCTGCAGGCGTGATGGGGTTATAAATCTCTCTTTGCAGCAGCACTGAGTTCAGTCTAGGATTCCTGGTCCAATAAAGGAAGCTTTGGATATACTCATTTGCATGAAATGAAGTGAAAGAAGTAGAAGTAACAGGAAGAAGGAGGAGGAAGGATAAGGAAATGGGTGATAGAGAAGGCCTACAGGAGAGTGGGTTTACCACCTCCTTTCTCTAATATGTCTTCCAGCTGTTCTCTGATGCTCAGGGGTAACAATTCAAAGCATCCCTAGATCTCAGTAGTCCAGCTGGGGTGGGGCTGAAGCTCTGCCGCCTGACCCCAGTCACCTGGCTAGGTGGGTGCTTTCCACCTCAAGGAGAATGACTTGACTTGCAGCAAGGACAGCAGGAGTCCAGACTTCCCAGCACTCTGAAGTTCTCTGGTGTCCCAAGATTTACAGGAAAATGACGACACTCATCCTGTGGCCTGGCGATGGAGGCAGAGACTCGGGCATTGGAACATAACTAACAAGGGTCCCTTGTAATTCAGGTAGTCAAGTCACACGTTTTAGGGATGAAGCCAAAGGAGTCTTATCAATGCAAGGGTCGAAAAAGACATCAGGCACTCATAGTAGGTCATGTTGAGAATTTGGGCATGTTTGTCCTGGTGCTAGTGACAAGTGTGGAATACGGAAATAATTCTTTATTCAATTGTGACATGGTGCAACCAACCCCGGATCCTTTGGATTTTGCTTCCTTAAAATTTTAGATCCTGCCTCAGTAAGAACTGGATGCTATATTTGGTTAGTTGATGGGCTGAGACCCATCAATTTCAATATCCCTAGATTATGGAAAAATCATTGAGGCCCTTCTGACTGACGGGCTATTCTTTCTGTCTTTCATCATCACAGCATGTCGACTGTGTGCTTGCCATAATTAACTAACTTAATAGCAAACTGCAGTGATGTATATCAGCCTTCAAACTCACTAAGATCTTAGGAGGAAAAAAGAGACTAATTTTTTTTTTTTCTTAACACAATCCCCGGGGAAATCAGAAACTAAGGAAATTTCCAATGATGAAATTAAAAACTATTTCCTCAGTGGATTAAGTCAAATAATAGAGAATAATAGTGGCTGTAACTTAGCCGTAAGGGACTTTTAAATGTCATTTCAGAGTTGACAATGCTGGCACTCGATAGGCCTTCAATAAATGTTGAAAGAAAAAGATGGGGTGGTGAAGAGAGAGGTTTAAAACTGAGAGATGAGTGGACATAACAGTGGGAGAAAGGGGACTTAAAAAACAAAGATTGCTGACTGAAATTTAGCTCTGATTTTTGAGGAAGTCGATGAAGAGAGACTAAAAAATATCTATAAATAGGTATGTTGGAAAAGTATTTAATTGCTTCCAAAAAATTTTAGCATGTTAATAGTTATACCAACATATAACAAATAATAATGGAGATCCTATAAACATTTTTTAAAGTCGGAGGGGTCCCCCAATATTGCTTGTAGTTATGATACTGGGCTTCATCTGGAATTGGAATGAGTAAGGCTTATCGAGATCAGGTACAGATGAAACCTAGGAAAAGTGTTCTCTTGAAACTTTTGGACTAAAATGAGAAAACAATGCTACCCATAATCTCGGCCTCTTAAAAATATTATTTATATAAGATACATGCATATATATACATATGTGTGTATGTGTATATACACACACACATATATATACACACACATATATATAGAAGGAGAGGGGGAGAGGAAGAGGGAGGTTTTAATTTAAAGATTCAGTTGTAGAAATCAGCGCTTGGTGAAGACCCTTTCTGATGATTAAATTAAAGCTATCTGTAATACATGAGAAACCTGTCTTTACAATTTGAGAGCTGAACATTAACATAACGTTGACAGGTGATTCGTCTTAGTCCATAGTATTTTAGTTTAGGGCTCAGGGTTAGAATTATATACACCTTTATCACACTGCCAGAAATTCTATGTGAAAGATGTGACCTTAATCCATAGATATTAATCAAAACCCAATTAAATACCAAATGATTAATGATGACAATCTCAAGTTCCTCTTTTGAACTCACTTGAGGAAGAAAAGACTGAAAAATATTTAAAAAATGGAAATTGGACCAAAGGAAGGGGAAGGTGGGAAGAAAAAAATAATGAGAAAGGCCTAGAGAGGCAATCGAAAGTAAAAGAAATCCCAAGAAAAGTCATTGATTGAATGGGCCAGGGCACCCAACCCAGGAGATGGCTGGCATGACACCAACAGAAACATAGATCACCCTCCTCTGCAAGGCAACGCTCCTGCATCTGAAGCATGAAGTCTTATGTCCAGAGCCGCTGCCTGTACTCCGTCCGGTGCTCTTTCTCAGTCACATCTGCCACACTGTACAGACTCCACCCTCCTGAGTGTGAATCTGGGAAGGGGGTGAACATTGGGGCTCATACAACCTAACCTGCTTTCAAACAGCATTAAGTTTTCCGCAGGGGCTTCAGTTTTCTTTCCCAGCTCCACCTTTCTCTAGATAATTCTAGGGTATGTATATTTAGACCCATTATCCTTTTATTCTCTACTAGCGAAGTCTCTCTCTCTTCCTCTCTCTTAATTTTTAACAGTTTATTGTCTATCATGTTTTAGTCTATTCGTTGTGGATTATAATTTGAGTGTAAAGAAATAAATCAAGATTTTGTTGTTGTTGTTCTTGTTGCAAGTGACAGAAATCTAACTCAAATTGACTTTAGCACAGAAAGGAGCGTATAGGTTCTGTGATGGGTAAGTCCAGAGCTTCAGGTGTGGCTGAGTCCGGGGGCTTGAACCATGTTAAATCATTAGAACTCAGTTTTCTTTTCTCTCATCTGTAATAACATCATTTTCAAGAAGATTTTTCTCCACGAGGGCTCTAGCCACTTCAAGCATCTATCATCCTTCTACTAATAGCTAGAAATATTTGCAAGAGTTTATCTTTCCCTGTAATTCCAGTGAAAGTGACAGGATTGAATCACATTGCCTGGCTTGGGTTGCATACCTATCATTGAACTGATACTCAACGTAGTCGGCAAAACGTAATATGCCACCTGGCCATGCTTGGGCCACATATCAATTTCTGGACCTGTGGGTGAGGTCAATTCTGCAGAACTACGCAGCCTGGGAGAGGAGTTGTGTCCGTGAGAAAGTCAATAACAATTAATGTCCACTACGTATCCTTTCTCCTCTTCTTTTTCTTTACGTTCCTTAAAACTTAAGAATGTCTTTTCCTTTGCTTCTCAGAAACCACTTCCCTTACCATCAGTTCCAGTTGGCAGATGAATTTCTCAGTTACTGATCAACCCAAGCGACGCGTTTCTCATTCCCTGTTTTCCTTTCTCTTCTCTCAAAACTTTTAAAGCAAGTGAAAATATTCCCCTCAGCACTTGCCGCCTGCTTTCAAGGCTCTCCTAGATGACTTGCCTCTGCTCGGGTAATTTTCTCTTTTCTGATTACTTCTGCTTTCCTCCGAATCGTGTCACATCATTCTGCACCATTTTGCCGCTTGCTTCCAGGCCTCTTAATGCTTCCCTTTGCCACATTGTGTCAGCATCTTTGAGCTTCCAGGCCTAAAGAAGCTTTAGCCTGCCAAACAGTGCTGATGTTAACATACTATAACACAATTATTTGTTAAACTATTGATCAAAAAGAATAGGGTTTTTTTTTTTTTTTGATCCACAGAAATTTGGGGGATGGTGGGTAATTTACTATAATGAATTGAAAAATTATTGCACATGGGTAAATATATGGAATTATTTTGAGTTCCAAGAGTTAAGTAATTTGGTGGTGTGGTAAGTATCCCGGGGGATTAAAGGGAACATCCTGAATTTATAGGCTGGGCTTTCTTTCCCTCACAAAATATGTAATGCTAAAGTTGCAAATTCAAATGTCCACAGAAGCCTGGCATGAGACCAGAACTGGCTCTTAGACAGTAGCAAGTGATGGGGAGCTGGAACGTGCAGACCCTTCTAATGAAGGCGTATAGAAGTTAAGAGCACAGATCCTGGAAACAAACAGTCTGAGTTCAAATCCTGATTCTACCATTTCTTACCTCTGTGATCATGGCCTAAATATCTGACTTCTCTGTACCTCAGTGTCCTATCAGTAAAATGGGAACATCACCAGTATCTTCCTTGTAGGATCGTTGGGGGTGCTAAATGAATTAATATAGTAGAGCACTTAGAATGGTTTCTGGCACGTAATAAGCACTGTGTAAGTGCTGGCAATTATTCTTTTCAAATCTGGCCTATTATTTCCATATAGGAATGTGTTCTATCTTATGAGATCTTTTAATATTTCAAAATAAGCTAGAAATGCAGTTTTTCATGCTAAGTTCCCCGACTGTATTTGTTTGACTTGAAACAATTTAATTACTCCTCAATTTAATTGATAAAAATATTTTAAAACACCAAGAAGGCTCTGTTGATTAGGAATGCATTCAGTTGCAGGTTACTGAAAACCCAGCTTATAGTGGCTTAACCGAAGACAGCTTTTTCATTTTTTTCCACATTAAAAAATGTCTGATAGAACCGCTTTAAAAAATTGTTCAGCAGTGCATCTCCTAAGACCAAGCAATTCCATTCTTAGGTTTATATTCAACAGAAATGTGCACACGTGTTTATCATTAGACTGTTTAAGAATGTTCATTGATAGTACCCAAAAACCGAATAGTACACAAGTGCTCCTCAACAGTAGACTCGATAAATAAATTGCGATATATACATATATGGATCCAATACAGTAATGGAAACAAAAGAACCATAACTCCAAAGGTCAATAAGGCAAAACCTTACAACCATAATATTGAGTAAACGAGACCAGACACTAAATAATATACACTGTACAATTCCCTTTATATAAAGTACAAAATTAGGCCGAATTATTTAGTACTGTTAGAAGCAGGAAGGGGGTTCTCCTTGTGAAGGTAAAGTCTGAAAGAACTCATGAAAACGGGAGGGCGCTGGCGTGCCGATCATGCCGTTTCTTGATCTGGGCTCTGCTTTCTTGGGTGTGTACAGTGTGTGAGATTTTGTTTGTTGACCTCTACACTTACGGTTTGTGTTTTTTCTGTAGGCATATTGTACTTCGATAAAAATGTGTTTAAAGAAGAGGATAAAGTCTAGAGGTGAGTGGTTTCTAGTATTGATTCCGGGGCCCAAGTCTTTAGGTAGTTTTGCCCTACATCCTCGGCTTGTTGGCCTTCATCCTTAAGCCTGTCACCACGTGTGATGATTGCCACAGCACCCTCCTTCACGACTTACCTTCATGGTCATCTCCCTTTTTATCAGGAGATCAAAAATTATTTTCCAGAAGCACCCCTCGCCCTAGCCCAATAGTTTTTCACTTATACTTCAAAAGCCAAAAGTGAGTCATGCACTCCCTCCTACTTGCAAGAGAACCCCCCACCCCACTCGCAATAGTGGGAAGCGCCAAGGAAGAAAATATTTGGGAAGGGGGTTCTTGTAATCAGTCAACCATGTCTGCCATAAAGGCAGATACATTTGCAAGTCAGGTGTAATAGTTGCTACTCCTTTCTAGATCCACATATAAGGGTATTGCCCTGTGTGTGTTCATAGATAGAATTTAAATTTAAATTTAAGATATATTTTTATGATTAACATGGCTGATCACTGAATTGTCTGACTTGATAAGTCAGGCTTACTCAAATTGATAAGTCAAAGAAGAGCTTGAACATCAGTGTGGTCCAGAGTGATGGAATGCTTTCGTCATGAATTGTGGGGCTTTCTTTTAATTGAATAAATAATGAAATACAGGATTGCTCTTCTACAAATATCTGTACTACTCAGATTTCTTACTACAAAGGCTAATTTTGTGCAAAAGTAAAAGTGGGTTTATTCTTGATTTAAACACTGAACGCCTCTTCCAAAAATCCTAACTGAGCTCCTAGTAATCTTGAACTTTCTACTTTTGTCTCTATAAATTTGCCTCTTCTAGGTATTTCATGTAGGTGGAATCATACAATATTTGTCCTTTTGTGTGTGGCTTAGTTCACTTAGCATAATGTTGTCAAGGTTCATTCATGTTGTAACATGTGTACAGACTCTGCCCTGCCAGCACTTCATTCCTTTATATGGTTGAATAATAGTCCATTGAATGGATATACCACGCTTTGTTTATCTAGTCATCTGTTGTACATTTGGATGGTTTCCACCTTTTGGCTTGTAAATATTGCTGCAATGAGCATTAGCATATAAGTATCTGAGTCCCTGTTTTGAGTTCTTTTGGGTATATACCTAGAAGGAGAATTGCTGGGTTATATGGTAATCCTATGTTTAGCTTTTTGAAGAACCGCCAAACTATACCCAATGTAAAATGGTACAGCTGCTGTACCATTTTGCATTCCCATCAGCGATGTAAGAAGTTCCACTTTCTTCAAGGATATGTTCTTTAACTAAATTTCTGTCATTAGTGGACACGCTCCACATCTGTGTGCCCTCATTTCACATTTCTGTGGAAGAGAACACAATTGGCCTGGTTTAGGTTGGGTCAGGCATTTATCCCTATATCACAGGCAGTGTGGGGAAAGGGTCAGGATCATGTGATATGGATGTGGTCATGTGGAGGAGAGATTATGTGAGCTGTGAACAGTCAACCCGGGAGGTTCGTACAATGCTCAGTTTCTTTTCTGAAATGGGGATGATAAACTTAATACAGTGTATCTGTGAGGATAAAATAAGATAATACATATAAAGTTTTTAGTAATTGCCTAGCATTCAATAAATGATGGATAGTAGCAACAGCAGCAGTTGTCTCAGAGTGGGGAAAAGGATGTTTGTGGGCAAGCACAGCAATTCTCTGTCAAGTGTCAAATATACCTGGATTTCCTATTATGAAGGAAACATTCTGTTGTAGATATATAAGTCTTGACTTTATCCAAAGCAATTTTTGAGCCTATTTCTATTTTCATCACATATTACCTTCAGGGGCAATATGTTTCATTTCTTTACGACGTGCTTTGTTCAGTAGTAATTTGTATTTGTCCTAAAACCACCCCTTTTAACTCCTGAGACAGCTTCTTGTTTCTACCTTGGTAGCCCTCAGGACTTTTACCACGAGGACTTGTTCACATTTCTGAGTTCAAGTGAATGGGAACATTTGTACAGGCATTGGGCTTTCTTCCGAGTTGCATTCCAAGTTTCGTGTTTTCTTTGCATATCTTCACAGACAAGCTTGTAGCCTTTTTAGCTTTGTGGAAGTGTCAGAGTAAAATCACTTCTTTACAGCATTTGTGTGAGTTGCTGCCTATAAGACGCCGAGTGGCTGCTTGGTGACGGGCTAGGTGCTGTCACCATCTACAGGCCTTGCTCCTGTCACTTGTCGCCCAACACAGGTGATCCAAACTCATACGTCAATAAAGTGACAAATCACCTTACCTGCCTTTGAAGTTACTGTGATCACAAACCAAAATTCGTGAATACAAGAGTCTACTGATTAAGAATTTAGTGAACACATGCATTTTTTACCCTCTTTATTTCTTTTATGATTAAGAGTGCAATTAGAGACATCCAAAAAGAGATTTTCCTCTATATAAAGCTATAGAGATATGACTCATACTTTTCCTTGGGCTCCATAACTTAGTTAATCACATTAACCCAAACTCTGAGAAATGCTACTGTGATGTGATCCATATGTGACAACTGTGTATCTTCCTTCTATATAGTCACCTCCCAATTATCTGCACAAATGCAGGAGTTTCGTGGTGCAGATAATTCAAAAGAGCAAACAATCCAAATGCCATTTCCGCTTGGCTTGAGAAGACATTATGCAAATTTTTGGCAGCAAATTTACCTTCTTTATTACATTTTGCTTAGATTCACAGTAAAAAAAATTGTTTCCATTCTCCCTGAGTATATGTGTGGATGTGTTGGGGGGAGGGAGGTAAGGGGGTAGGAATGGCATCTCTAGTTTTCAAAAGAATTATAAAACCTTAGAACTCAAAGAAACTTTAAAAATCATAATGCAACTTCTTCATTGTTTTTAGAGGAGGAGTCTAGGCTCAGAGAGGTTATGTCATTTATGTGAGATCCTAAAGTAAACTGGTGGCAGAGCAGGCACCAGACTTATTTCTCTGACGCCCTCATTCCAAGTGAGAAACATACGCTGGTATTAAATCAGAAGCCTGACTGAGTGTTCCAGACTTTGGGTTTCCAAATCCAAACACATAAATAATCTTGTTAGCCCCTCCGTAGTGTGGAGCCACCTGCATTCCCACTTCTGGAGGCACACATCTTCCTAACAAGGCTGGGTCAAGAGGCCTCGCCCCGATGTGGACTATAAGACACCTGTTTTCCCAAGGCAGCAAATAGCCCTAGTGGGCTCTGAGTCTTCTTACCACATACTGCTGCGATGTGAATTGCTTGGCATCGGCCAAGAGCTCTCAGAGAGTCACCTGAGTTCCATGTGTGTTGGGAGCAGGGAATTGCTGGGAGGCCACAAACCCTGGAATAAGTGAAACTGTACCTTGGGGAGTATGGCAAGGGAGAACACATGTAAGCACTGTGCTTTGAGTCAGGACTCCAGCAGCATGTGCCAGCCTGATGGGTAACCTGGGGCTTGGCTGCCAGTGAGTTAAGTGGACCTTGAAATAATAGCTAGAGAGCAAACACGAAGCAGATAGGCAGGCCTCCACCTCTGGCTAACCTCCCCAAGAAGTACAGCAGTGAGGTTTGAGAAAAGACATTCACAAGATCAGCCAGCCAGCAAACATCAGCTCAGGTGCCTCTGGGGAGCTAGGTGGCTGGAGGGGACAGTAATGAGCTATGCTGTGTTGCCATGTTCTGCATTAACTTCCAGTCTGACTAGTGCCTGTGCCAAGGGTCATTATCAGCTAATGGCTTTTCATAGCTTGGAGGTGGCTGGCAGTAGTTTTCCGAGCTCTCCTGTGTGGGCAGTTCTCAGTGTGTTGGGTCCTCCTGGAGCAATTCAGCAGAAGGTGCTGGAGCACCTGGAGGTGTTCAGAGGCTGGCATGGAATTGGAGGCTGATTTCAATGGGAATGAAACCCAAATATAAGAAGATTCTCTGGGCAGAGACACAGGCAGGGTTTGCTTTGAGCTTTCAGTCTGGCAAGTTGGATTTATTAACAACACTCGCCTGTCCTGCATACTCCTATTTTCTGCCAGGAATGAAGACAAATATTTACCTGTGAATGCAAAATAATGTCTGAAGCTACATAATGGGTGAAAAGACTTCTTTTTAATCAGAGATGGATTTTATTAATGTTTTATTAATTCTTTCTAGGCAAAGCCTTTTTCTTTGCTCATTGCTACACCTGCTTAGAGCTGCTAGGATTATCAATAATAGCAATGTTACAATAGGTTACTAACAATGATACATAACGATATAACTTTAGCATATGAAATGTTAACATAGATGGAATAGTTTGTATAGAATTTCTCATTTAATTCTCACAACAGCCCCATAAAGTAGATGAGAGCATTTTATTATCTCCAGGGCTTCAGAGAGGTAAATTGCCTTACCCAAGGACATAGTAGAATAGAAACTTGAACCCAGATCTTATCATTCTTTTCCAGGTTCTATGGCTCTCCCTCCAAATACCTGGAAGGAAAAATTAAGTGGCTGATGATAAGACAAAGTGAGAGCTGTGAGTTCAACCCTAGTGCTTGGCAGAGTGCTCGTTGATTGTCTGGTGGACAGAGCAATGCTGTACTGAATGCCCTACTTTAGATTACACCTGGCCTTTAGGACTGAGAACCTTCTATTACCAGCTCATACAGGACACAGAACAGGTATTTGCCTACATAGGGTAATCTGAGGATCATTAGAAAGAATTGGAAATGCAAATTCTTAGGCCCTATTTAGACTTACTAATTTGGAAACTCTGAAGGTAGATACAACAATCTGTGTTTTGATAGGACCCAGGTAATTTTGATACACACTCAGGTTTGAGAGCCACTGGCTTAGATCAGGTGTCAACAACTTTTTTCTGTTAAGGACCAGATAATAAATATTTTAGACTTTGGAGGCCACACAATTCTCTTTCAAGGTTATTCAACTCTGCCATTGTAGTGAAAGGAGCTGTAGAGAATATGTAAATAAGTGGATGAGGCAGTGTTCTAATAAAATTTTATTTAGACCAATCAGGGCTCACTTTTGTTAATGGTATTAAGGCACACCAGTGTGAGTATAACTATAGAATAAATTCCTGTAAGTAAAATTGATTTTTCAAAGCGTAATACACTATTTTATGAAATTTTGAGGTCTTATTTATTTCTATTTTCTGATGACTCATCTCTAGTCTAAGATCCTAGCTTCCCTGTATTATAAAGACATTTCCCACTGCCTTCTAATTTGCAATAATGCTGTTGAGAAAGCCAATGTCATTCTGATTTCTCATCTTTTGTATATGACTCTTAAAAAATCTCTAAAAGGCTTAGGCTCTTTATTCTTGAAGCACTGAAATTTCACAATGCCATCCTTCAGGGTGAGTCTATTTCATTCTTTGTATTGACATTTTGGGGATCTTTCAATCTGGAGACTCATGTCCTACAATTGTCTTGTATTATTTCTTTGATAATTCCCTCCCCTTGACTTCTTTATTCTCTTAGTGGTATATGCATTAATCAGATGTTGGATCTCTTGGTTTGAACCTCTAATTCTCTAATTGTTTCTTCCATGATTTATCTCCATATCTTTTTGTTATACTCTGAGAGTTTCTTTTTTAAAAAAAAAAAAAACTCTTTTATTCCTTTATTGAAAAAACATACACAATTTTGTTTGTAATATTTAATTTTTTAAGAGCTCTTTCTCTCTAATTATTTTATAGTTCCCATTCTTTTCCTAAAGATGTATTATTCTCATTATTGCTAAGAATATCAATTATATTTAATTTTTAAAATAAATTTTCTGCTACCTACCTTTTCTCTATTTCTTCCTAGTTCCTTTTGCCTTCCTGTGTTTGTGTGTATGTATGTATGTATGTATGTATGTATGTATGTATGTATGTGGGTGTGTGTTTGTGTGTGTTTGTGTGTGTGTGTTAGTGTCTTTTATTTTGTAGGACTTCCTCAAAAGTCAAGAGATCCCTGGTTGTTGGTTCATATTTTAAAAGGAGCTGTTAAAGGGCTGAGCTCGCTGGCTTCGTTATAAGTTAATGGACTAGCACGCTGCTTGATTCTCATTGGTGAAATTCACAATCACCTGTGTCTCTGGGTATTTTCTCTGGGACATTCAGTTACCCAAGAGAAGAATTCTATAATTTATTTTCTTTGAGTAGAGGATTGTGGGGTAAAAAGAAGGCCATGGCAATGAGGCTGGCTGGTTTCTAGTGTTCTGGCAGCTGAGCATGGAGTAGGAGGTGGGGGATGGGGATTCATTTTACATAAAATCTTTTTTTTCTTCTTTAGCCTAGTGTTTATTCCCTGCCTTCTACTGGGCTGGTGTCCTGAGTTTGAATATACCTTGGTTTCATTTCTTTTCGGTACAGAGTATGTGGGGGATAGTCACCTGGCTGCTCAGAATGGTGTGAGGCTCTGAGGGGTTCTCTTTGCTCCTTATACAGACTTTTTAATCAATAGCTCCATTTTTAGCCCCTTTCCACACTCTCGCTTTCTGTGGTCTTTAGGGTCTTAAAAATCCTATCGTTAACTAATTACACTGGCTTCCTCCATTCTGCTATATCATTTTAATTCTTTCATTTGTTTTCATATATGATAATTTGAAGTTATAAATATTTCTTAATTTCATGGATTATGAAATTTGTGTTTTGTTTTTCATTATCCTTATTGGTTTCAGGTGATTTCTGAGAAGAAAAGGGAGCAGAAAAAAACCTTACTCTGCCATCTTAAAATTAGAAATCTGAGAGCACATTTTCATTTTGTTAGATATTCTTAAATCGCCCTCCATAGAGTTTGCAACAATCTATATACAACAATATACAAATGTCCACTCCCCATATCCTCCTCACCATCTTAACATATTAGCTTTTTAATCTCAGTCAATCTTCATGAAAAATGGAGACATTTTTTAAACTATATTTTTTGTAAAGGGCACTAAAACCTCATTCATTCTAAATTTAGTCATTCAGTAAGTACGTGTTCTTGCCTACAGATGTTTGTAGATAAATTATTATAACCCCCTCTTTGGAAAATATCACAAAGCACTCACTTTTCTGATAGTAGAGTATCAATAGACATTGATGCAGTCAGTGTCAGTGGAATATTATTTATACTTGCGAACTTGCACATGAGTGGGCTTGTTTGATATTATAAAGAACCCAGGGAAGCAGAATCTTAAGAACTCTGGATCCCAGTTTGGCCCTTTAGAGATTCTTCCAGAGAAGCAAGGAGAGGTGATGGAAAGGGGTGGGAGACTTATCCTGCATTATGCTTTCTTTTCAAGCTCCTGACTCCTTAGCTCCTAGTTTTACACAGTATGCATCCTCTAAGATGTTCAAGGTGGTATATAAACTTTTGACAATGAACATTTTCATAAACGGCACAATAGCCCCGCTGTTAGACACCGTGCTGAAAGGAAACACTGGGTGCAGAAGCCAATTCGAGTCTCTGGGTTGTCGTCACTGAGGGTTGTGGAAGGAGCGGTTTAGAAGAGGAAGATCTGATTGTTTATCCTCACATTTGAGCAATGAGAGGGAATTGGATTTTCCATTGGTGGCCAATTCTTCCTTTGAGGGTTCTCGAGTATCTAGAAATACAGAGATAAAGTACTATGAACGTTAAATGGAACATCTGTAGGGGAGCTTTGCCACATTTTAGCAAATGGAGTACACCAAACTGTGAAAGAGCTCTGCTAACCTGTCAAAGACCTGTTTCCTTCCCCTTTTGACATGACTTGTATACCTAATTCCCGATTCCTAGCTTGTTTCTGTGGCCAGGTTGAGGAAGTAATCTCAGTCCAAGGGAGAGGATAAGCGAATGAGTACAGAAGGGTTTCTACTTAGTGTAGATCAGCTACTTGAAAACTTTTTTTTCCTTTTGAGCCTTAATGACTATATCTTGTCTTCTAAGGATTACTCTCGAAAATTGAAATTGGTCTTTAATGTTCTGAAAAATTAAAAAACAAACAAACAAACGATAAGGCTGGTTTCATTTAAAGATGATTTACGTTTCTGAATCTACTTCACTGAATTTCATCACCCTCATAAAATGGCAAAATGGTAATGAACCTCTTTTTTCCTTGACATTAGATGAGAAAACATAACCATGTACTCTGCCAGACTTCTCGAGGTGGAGAACAGACAGGGCATCTCTTACATTTCAGTGACATTTTGAAGCATGACTTTTAGTTTCCCTAGGGAATGCCAAACGTTCATAGGTCTCCAATGCCATACCATATTTCTATCTTATTTAAGAGACACCTAGCAATTTCATCAATAAATTTTTTTTTTTCTTTTTTCTTTTGTCACTCGACGAGGGAAAAATATGCTGACAGACAAAGCTTACAATATCTTCTATCAATCAAGCACTTTGGGAAATCAGAAATGACAGTGAAACCCACTGCATTAAGTAACCCATGGTGCTGGGAATTAATCATAAATCTGGTGTTGTTGAAAATAAATGAGTTTTTAATAAATGAGACTTGAGAATTACTTATAAGCTGTGGATTATGGGTCTGTGCAGAGGAGGCTTCTGATTCATTGGGAAATCCACAGGGGGTAACTGCTGCTAAAGTAGACAGGAAAATATGCTTGTCTCCCTGGAGAGAAGGGAGAGAAGGTTGCTCAAGTATGTGCCACCTTCTCCTCTCTTGTTCATTCCTGCATTGGCCAGGCCAGATCTTTGCTTGAGTCCCTTCTCTTCTTTTTTCCTACTTATAGTCTTACTCTCACCATCTGCTTTACGCCTTAGATTTAAATTACCTGAAGTTTTGGAGTAAATTATTTAAAATATGACATTCAATTTCATAATTAAATTAATCAATATAGTTTATTTAAGAGACATTCAATTAATGATTTACAATAGGCAGCAAGACCTGGTTTGACTGACTCTAACAATCAATTAGGTTTAATTCAAGACAATACACCAGTTAGTTATGGAGTGCCTACTACGTGTGAGATGCTATGCTCTGTATTAGGAATACAAAATTGCCAAAAAGTTCTCTTAAGGTTCTTAAAATCTTGTGGGGAAGTTGGATCCGAATACAGAGTAAAGTGTCCTAAGTGCTTAGATACAGTTATAAATTGCTATAGAATGGCAGAGGAGGGACAGAAAATTCTAGCTTGAGGTGTTTGGGGAGATGTCACAGGTAAGGGGGCATTTAAAGTCTGTGTTAGATACAGTGGAGAAAGGAAATCCTCTTCAATGAAATGGTGTTGGGAAAACTGGAAAGCCACCTGCAAAAAAATGAAACTAGACTGTTGTCTATCACCACACACCAAAATTAACTCAAAAAAATTAAGGACCTAAATATAAGACCTGAAACAATAAAATGAATAGAAGAAAACATAGGAACTAAACTTAAGGACCTTGGACTTAAGGAGGATTTTACAAATTTGACCTCAAAAGCAAGGGAAGTAAAAGCCAAAATAAATGAATGGGACTAGATCAAACTAAAAAGCTTGTGCTCAGCAAAAGAAATTGTCAACAAGGTAAAGAGAGAACTTTCTGAATGGGAAACTATATTTGCAAGCAACACCTCCGATAATGGCCTAATACCCAAAATATATAAAGAACTCATGCAACTCAATAAAAACAACAAAATAACACACGAATGATCCAATCAAAAAGTGGGCAGAGGACCTGAACAGACACTTCTCCCTAGAGGACATACAAATGGCCAACAAATATATGAAAAGATGCTCAACATCACTAGCTATTAGGGAAATGCAAATCAAAACCACAATGAGATACCATCTCACACCTGTTAGAATAGCTATAATCAACAGGACAAGTAATAACAAATGTTGGAGAGGATGCAGAGAAAAAGGAACCCTCATACGCTGCTGATGGGACTGCAAATTGGTATAGCCGCTATGGAAAACAATATGGAGGTTCCTCAAAAAACTAAGAATTGATCTACGATATGATCCAGCAATCCCTCTACTGGATATTTACCCCAAATACACACCAATGTTCATAGCAGCATTATTCACAATGGCCAAGACATGGAAGCAACCAAAATGCCCTTTAATAGATGATTGGATAAAGAAGATGTGGTACATATATACAATGGAACATTACTCAGATATAAGAAAAGATGAAATACTACCATTTGCGACAACTTGGATGGACCTTGAGATAATCATGCTAAGCGAAATAAGCCAGACAGAAAAAGTTGAAAATCATATGATATCAGCTATATGTGGGATATAAACCTAAAATCAACAAATGAACCAGACAAACAGAGACTCAGGGACATGGACAATGGACTAGAGGTTACCAGAGGGTAGGAGCTGGGAGAGGAGGGAAGAGGTAGACAGGGTAAAGGGGGTCAAATAATATAGGGTTTGGGGGAGGATGAAGTGGGTAAAGGGGATCAAATATATGGTAGCTGAAGGAAACTGGACTTTGGGTGGTAATCACACAACAGAATATACAGATGTCAAATGATAATGTACACCTGAAAATTATATAATTGTATTTACCAATGTTACCCCAATAAACATAATTAAAAATAAAAAACAATAAAATAAAGTTTATGTTACAGAATGTAATTACAATATATTTACAATAATATATATTTACTATATATTTACACAATATAATATAATTACAATAGGCGATGGAGTCTTGAAAGTGCAGGATAAACAGAGTTAATAACAATGTATCTGTACTTGCAATTTGCTAGGAGAATAGGTCTTAAGTGTTTTTACTATACACACATACACACAAATAAAAAGGAAAGAAAAGAAAAAAAGGTAAATATGAGCTGATGGATATGTTAATTAGCTTGATTGTAGCAATTATTTCACAATGTATATGTGTGTCAAAACATCAAGTCATACACCTTAAATATATACAATTCTTATTTGTCAATTATACCTAAATAAAAATGGTGGGGGTGGGAAGTCCAGGACATGTTTAAAAATTGTAATTCATTCACCCGACAAACATTAAATGTCTGCTCTAATTTAGCTACTGTATAATGTAGCTGAAGTGTAAGGTTGAGTCAGAAATATAGTAGGAGATGAGCCAAAAGAAAAATTTAGTACTAGAGTGTGAAGGACCAAGAGTTCATCTGAAATGTTTCATTTTATCTTCTTTAATATAATTTTCATAAATGAGGTTATACTGAACCTATTTTCCACGGCTTGATTTTTTTCACTTACCGTGCCTTGGAGATATGTCCATGTCCACACCTGTAAGATTATCTCATTCTTTTTTTTCCCGTATCATATATAGAAATGGGCTATAATTTATTGAACTGTATTCCTATTGATGAATATTTAGATTGGAGAAAATACCATAAGCATTTTCTTTCAGGAAAAGCAATCATCCCAAAGGCCAGTACTATGTTGTCAAATTTTTTAAAGGAAAGTATACTAGAGCCAAGATTAAATAATATCAATCAACCAATCAGTCAATATTTTCAGAGGACTCTATTATGTCAGCAAAAAGACAGTGCATTCAAACTAGGTAATTGAGATGAATTTAATAAAATTTCATAAACTTTGATAAAATGCCATAAACTTTATCAAAGTTTATGAAGCTTATGAAGTTCCATAAACTTTATCAAAGTTTATGAAGCTTAATAAACACACTATTTACAAAAGTATAGTCAGAATTTGGGGACTCTAATAAAGGACGATGTTACATACCACAGGTTAACATAAGGAGGCTGTCAACACCTCTAGGCCAGTCTGGCAGGAAGGAGGAGTTGTTGCTGGAACCGAAAGCAAGTAGCTATACAGAGAGGTGACCAAGCAAAGAGGGGGAACCATGGGGAATAGACATCTTGACCTCACTCTCCTCTTGACTGTTATCTTTCATCTGGGTCTCCCATTGGCCAAAACATTTAGCGGCCAGAGAACAAGATGGTGCAGTCTACAGGGGTCAGCCTCCTTGCTCTTGGGTCACAAAGCAGGATGGAGAAGAACAGAGAATCTGGAGGTGCACTAAAAAAAAAAAAAAAAAAGCCAATATGAGGACCAATGAA
This sequence comes from Pteropus alecto, assembly GCF_000325575.1. Taxonomy (NCBI): domain Eukaryota; kingdom Metazoa; phylum Chordata; class Mammalia; order Chiroptera; family Pteropodidae; genus Pteropus; species Pteropus alecto. The sequence continues at coordinate 6,914,864 of NW_006434839.1, forward strand.
AAGTTATTAAAATTATTATATTAAAAAATTATACTAAAAGATGGGAGTTCTCATTGAGAGCTTCAGGATACATACTTGTCAGGAAAGAAATGAAATATTTTTGAGGGTGAAAAACAGAACTTCTAGGACATTCAACAATATACCTGAGCAGTATTCCACAAAAACGGGATTTCTAAATCTATATCTTTATTCTTGACTTTCCCCCTGAGTTCTAGACTCAGACTTCCATTGATTATTGGGCATATTATTTCTATGTGAAACTTAATATATCTCAGTGATGCCTCTCCAGACTTGTTCCTGACCCCAGCTCTCCTCAACCACTCCCTCCTCCCCTTGCCTCTACTTCTCTATTTCTCTTGCCTTATTATATGAACTATCACTTCAAGTTTCTTCATCAACTAACTAGATTTTCAGATCATTGAACTCAAGACAAGGAGGTGGCTCCTTTTTTATCCTCCACAAACGCCTGTGGAGAACTTGTCTACCTCCATCTCGGGAAGAAATAGGAACTTTCCTAAAGCAGATCTATGTCACAGGACTCCCCCTAGTTGGTATCGCCTTAGTTATTCCCAAACCATTCAATTGTTTAGCCATTTCCTCACTATCGTGTAAGTTATTCAAGGGCAGGAACCATGTTTATTTGTGTTGACATGTCTCCTGGTGTCCCATTTTCAGAGAAGAGAACTTAACACTCAGTAGGAGACCAGAGATGTTTTGCTCTCACTGTTAATTGTGTCTGAAGTAAGCCATGCCTCAGCTTGGGCACTGTCTAAGCTTCCTAGACAAACTTCAGTGCAAGAACTAAGTTTGATAGTAAAGGTGGACTCCTATGCAGTCTGGGCTCCCTACTGGGAAAATTGCTGTCAGTGCAGCCAGTATTTAACTGCTTTGTCAGCTGGCATGAATATGCAAAGGGGGAGGGGGGGAAAGGCCACCAACAGATCCTGTGACTTGGTGATTAGGGATTAACAGACAACTGAAGTTTGGACAGACCTAGTCTTCAGGTGCTGCAGGTATCAAGAAAAGGTACTAAATCGTTCTGATTTCATTGAAATGGTTGTTAAGAAAGACTGAAAAATACATGATTATAACATCCCTTTGTGGGTCTTTTCCACATTCATTTGAAAGAGGTATGGTAGCTCATAAAAAACAGCAACTTCCTTGCAATCCAGAGGGTTTAATGAAGAATTAAGGATACTGCAACCTTGTAGCTAAAATAATAGAAAGAAAATTGAATTATTCTTCCCATATTAAGTGCATATATTCCTGAGTGTTTTTTTCAAAATGACTTTGCTAACTCATGAAGTGAAATACACTTCGTTTTCACATGGGTGCATTAGGCAAAGCTGTGGGCTCTACTATGCTGCTTAGGAGGGAACAAAAACCATCAGAATGAAAAAGCACTCTCAACGTATGGTTATATTAGCCCTAAATTGTATCACAGCTGCTTCTGGTGCCATTAGACGGAACACTGGGTAATTTATAGAAGTCATTTTTAACAATTTGATTGTTGGTATATATCTGCTGAATTGATTGGTTGCAGAGACAGATCTTTATTTGTATAATAGCAATAACATCCTTTGCAGATTTCTGCTCAATTTATTCCTGATGCTAACATTACCGGCCAGCATCTATCAATTTACATTGGAAAAATATGTTCTCATTTCTTAATTATCTGTTTAATTGTAGGGAGACTAGAGTCCCGTAATGCCCCCATTTGCCAGCTCTGTAGAGCCTGCCAGATCCACTGAGAGTCTTGCTGTTTGGCTTCTGGGGGCTCTGTGCAACCTCGTGATATTAACCATCTCTATCCCCTGTGTATATGAAGGCACTTGGGCCCTGAATCACAGTCAGAAGCACGGTCTGCCCTTCTATCCCCAGAATGAAGTCACCACAAGCCTGCAAATGGCTTCTCCATTGACCTACTTTCCAGCTGATCTAATCTTGCCAACTTCAGCCATCAGAAATCCTGGTGATAACGCCCTACATGTGGTCTCCCTTGGGCACCATGGAATTCTCTGCAGAGTGATTGGCAAGAGGCAGGACTGCCCAAATTTTGTGGCAGCTCCTAAGAATAAATTATAGGCCTCATTTCTGATCAGTGGGTTCAGATTGGCAGAAATGAAAGTTATACATATTTAGTCAGTTTCCTCTTCACCCCAGCTGCCACCGCCACTAGATATGAACATAGATCTATGTAATAGATGTGCATTAGAAGGTGACTATTATAAGTCATATCATTCATATTTGCCTCTTTTTTTAATTATGAGATTTCCTTTATTTTTATTATGGTAAAAAATATATAACACATAACTTACTATTTTAACCATTTTTTTAAGTGTACAGTTCAGTGACATTAAGTACACTCACATTGTTTTGCAACCATCACCACCATCGAACTCCAGAACTTTTTCATCTTTACAAACTGAAACTCTATACCCATTAAACAATGATTCTCCATTTCTCGCTGCCCTCACTTCTGACAACTACCAACCTACTTTTGTCTATGAATTTGACTACTCTAGATACCCTGTATAAGTGGAATCATACAATATCTATTCTTTTGTGTCTAGCTTCTTTTACCTAGAATATTAAAGATTCATCCATGATGTAGCATATATCAGAATTTTATTCTATTTTAAGGATGAGTAATATTTCATTGTATAGATAGACCATTTTTGGTTTATCCATTTCTCCATCAATGGACATTTGGATTATTTCCACGTTTGGCTATTGTGGTTTTTGTAGTTATATACTTTGATTCCTTTCTTATTGTCTTTTGTGTATCTGCTAAAGGTTTTTCTTTGTGGTTACTATGAAGTTGACATAAAACACCTTAGATAGTCATAACGTTCTATTTTAAGTTGGCTATTGTGAATAATGCTGCCATGAACTTGGATGTACAAATATCTTTTCAAGTCTCTGCTTTTAGTCATTTTGACTTTTGCCCACTCTTTAGAAGTACTGCTTATCTCTTTCACCATGTGACCCCATGCCAACTTCCATCTTCCTGTAATTCACAGTTCCTGCCAATACCTTTCATTGTTCTTACCTAGATTTCATCTCTTCTTATTACCTGCCTTCCCTGCATTCCCTTTTTAGCTCACAGATTCTAATTTATCTCCCAAGCTTCCTTTCTACCACCAGCCTACTATGGAAGAGGCAGAAGCCCAGGACTAGACTCTTAGAGGAGGCATATGCCCATCTTTTCCCACATATGCCCATTAGCCTATGTGGGTCCCATTCCCAAGCTTTCCACAGCTAAAAGTAATCATTTCTTTCTACCTGGTAGCTCACATAAATATTCAAAGATTATCCCTGATTTTAAGACTCTGGCAGAAGATAAAGGCTGAGCACATGTGCCATAGTCAAAGACCAAAATCTAGAACCATGATAATGGCCACAGCAAGTTTGAACTCTATCAGCACTGTGGCAGGAAGAGACAATTTTTGTCCCAAGTGGGAACAAGTACAAGAAAAACCCTCTCTCCAGTAAGGAGAACCATTTGATTGGGGCTATCAGCCCTTCCAGGGATTATATCACACCTTTTCTAAATCACTTTGATTTTGTATTGTTCTTTCCATCACAACTATGATCATTATTTTCGATCACTACCATTTGTTTCATGCTTACCATATATAAAGCACATGATAAGACATTTACTGAATTTTTTCTCTATTATATTTTTAACAATATCATTATTAATAGGAGGCAGAATACTCTTTAGAGCCAGACTGCCAAGTTCAAACCCCAGCTTCACCACTTACTAATGGCTTGAACTTCTCTCCCCGCCAGGTTTCCTCATGTAAGATGGGATAATAATAGTATATACATTAAGAGATGTGATAATTGAATGAGATAAGCCATGGAAATTGCTTGGCATCATACCTAGTCAGTGCTCAACTAGGTCAACTCTTATAATTGTTTCTCCATCTTAAAGATCAAGAAACTGAGACAGAGAAGATTCAGAAACTTGTCTAAGGCCACACATGCTAGGTCGGTTGACTCTTAGGTCTATGCTCATAATATTTCTCAGGTTTATGGATGCCTACACTGTTGTCCATGAAGGAGAAAATAGAACAAGCTATATTTCAACCTTTGACATAAGTTATAAATATGTAGCCACCCCAGATATATTTTGAGTTAACTAACCTACCTTTGCTTCAAGTTGCAAAGAATAGATAACACAGTTAAATAAAATTTCTGCCTCTTATTTTTATTGACCTAAAGCAATTGGATATCTAAAAGTCTGATATATTAATATCTTCCATGTACAAACACACAAAAAGCATGGAGATTCCTTATCTCACCCTCTGCTAAATATCTATTCTCAACATTCTCGGTCACCAGGAAGCAGACTATTAATCCTTCCTCTTATCTCACTACCCTCATCACTCTCCGCAAAAATGAGAGACAGTGAATGTAGATGGTAGTCCACAGAGCCAGAAATGATCTCTCCAGGTATTTCCTATGGAAAAAGCTACCTGTCCCTCAAGAAGAAAGACCAGATGAATCCTGCTCAAGTGCATTTCAAAGTCATTACAGTAAAACTCTTTTAAAATTTGAACCATTTCAAAATTCCCTTTAATAGATTTACTTAATTTTCTTTGGCTTTACTCAAATCAGAAGCAGTTTCACTTTTTTCCCCATTCTCATCAAACCTCATGCTGTGGTTGATATCGATCAGTTATTTATAATCGTGCATGGCCCTATTACCATCTGACCATATGAAGGCAATAGGGCAAGTTTCTGAATGTAGATAGTTTTAAATTGAAGCATCCTTCTACCTCAATTGTGGATGGGTCCCTGGACATAGATGAGAGCTAATCTTTGAAAGATAACACCATATAATTTGGAAATTATGGAATGCATGCGAACGTCTCTTCTTTGGAGGTGATTAAGAAAAGGCTGGTGTGGTACATGTCCAGATTTTATGAAAATTTTCCTTAAAGAAAACAAGGTCTTAGATTAGAAAGTAAAATGTAAAGTTTCTTTCAATGGCTACATTTTCTGATTTTTATAAGAGAAAAAGTAAATGTGTGTTGGGGAAAAGATTATGTCAAGGTCAGGGGTTGGAAAACATTTTCCGTAAAGAGTCAGATAGTAAATGTTTTAGATTAGCTAACTATACGGTTTCTGTCACAATTACTCAGCTCTGCTATTGTAGTAGGCAAGCAGCCATAGACAATAATACATAAGTAAATAGTCATGATGTGTTCCAGTAAAACCATTTACAAAAAATAAGTTTGGAGCCAGTTTGGTCTGTGGGCCATACTTGGTCAGCCCCTGAATTACATTCTATATTGGGTACTTCATATTATAGATTACATATAATATGTATATTATATGTAACATAATAATACATTACCTTAATTGCTCAGACAATGGAACATCAAGATATCGTCTAGTTATGCTAATCTTACCTGGTAAAATTATATGAACACAGATGAAGAGACATTTTCTCATTCACCCAGTAAGGAACAATAAATAAGGCTGGCCCCAGACTTTTACCAAAGAGCATTATGCTAGAAGAAAGTAAAGGAGGAACATAATCAGAGTTCTCAGGGAAATAGGGTATGACTTGTGAATATTACATTATCTGAGAAGGCTTCAAGTAAATAACTCCGAGAATACAGACCCATGAGCATTTATGGAAAAACTATAGATAACGAAATTCCACATTGAGATAAATCAAAATAAAAAACTCAAAAATAGACATTCCATGATAAAAGGCCTGGTAGTGAGCATTAAGTATATTTGAATATAGTGCCAAATATAAAACCAAAACCAGATCCCAAGCAGCTGTGGGAATTATGTACAGAAACAAAAGTAAAAGCTACAAAAATGGACACTAGGAAAACAATGATAATACAGCTAACACAGATGAAGGGGTGGGTGAAGGGTGTTGGGAGGAATTGTAAGAATGATGTCATCTAAAATAAAAATGTGTAATGACTCTCACCTCCTAATATTTTTCATATTCTCTTTTTAGCTTTAAAGAAATCTTATAAAAATTCATCTCTATTGCAGTGAAAGAAAGATTTATTTGGAGTTCAACAATTCTTCTGTTTCACATCTATTAAAATAAAGTAAAATTAAGTTTAATTCTTTTAATTTCAAATGGCATCTATAGTATGAGCTCATTTTTTAAGAATGTATTTCCAACTATTGTTCTTGTTCCATATTTGCATTTTAAAAAGATGCTTTGGATAACAAAGAGTGTTGGTTGTGTTATCCTAAAGAAAGAATAGAATTTCAAGATAGAGTGATTTGAGCTATTTCTAAATTTCTTAATTTTTTGACATTTTTATATTAATTAAATTTATATCATGAGCAAGTAAATTTTTTTTTTTACAAAATGGTGGAGTGATTTTCATAAAGAAATGAATGAAAAAGAAAAGAGAATCAAACGTGTTAGCAGTAGTTAACTTTTTGTGATGATACAAAACATCATGATTTCTTTTTGTTCATTTACGTATTAAAACAATTTTTAAGAAAGCAACTTGGATTTGTAAAAACAGAATATATTGTCACAGAAGCCATAGAAAGAGCATTTTCAAGAAGGAGAGAGTGGTCAATTCTAAGAAGAAAAAGAGGAAGATTAGGACACATATTAACAGCAGAAAAGTCATAGCTGACCTTAATAAAAACAATTTCAAAGGAAGGGTAGAAGAAAAAGCTAGCAATAAGTGAGTGTAGAGTAAATGGGAAGTGAAGAAGATTCTGGGTTTAGGTGATTTGCTCCAAAATAAGTCACTATTCCTCAAAAAACACCTCTTGGAATAGATGCTATTTCCTCTGTCCTTACAGAGGAAATAAGAGAAATCAAGATTTTGCTCCTTAGCCAAGGTCAAATGGCTAGTGATTACTAAGCCGAGCCTGTCTGACTCCCACACCTATTCTCTTTCATTATACCATGATCCGTGTGCACCTTTGGCTGCGGGATACAATTAGAGTGAAGAGAAAACAAGTGACAAGGCTGCCTTTTGGAGTGCATGCCCAGTTCACAGGTCCCACTTCTGACAGCTTTCCATAGTCACAAGAACGCATGATGATGTGGCTCTGTGTGTACTGCATGGCCCTGCCTTCCCATCCATACCAAATGGCCTAGGTGGACAATCAGTGGAAAATATTGATTGAACTGGAGTAGACCAAATATGAGCCAAAGTCTTCTGGGAATTTTTATCGGAGCTACAATATACTAGTATTTTTTTTTTTCCAGACTGTCACTTGAACTAAGGAGAATTAAAATAGGCCATGGTAGCCATATTTCCATGTGCACGTAGAGTGGCGGAGAAAACCGATTAAGAGAGACAGATAGACTGAAAAAGATAGAGATAATGAGAAAGAGAGAAAGTCAGACAGAGACAGAGACAGAGACAGAGACAGAGAGAGGTTCAGGGAGTGTGAATGAAGGTTAGAGGTCATGTGGCTCCAGAGTGAAAAAGGGACCACGTGAAGTGGAAAAGGCTCTGCTTTGACTCAGGAGACTTTCCAGTTTCCGATGCTGGCAAGGTCTAGCTGCATATTTTTGATTGCGTTAGTGTAAGTGGGTCTCTGTTATAGCCAATCATATAGTCTTGACAGAGGCAAGAAGGTAAGAATTTAGTCACATTAGAGAAGGCTAATGGACATTTGAAAGCTAAAGGATTACCTGACATCACAGCACTGGGCCTGTAACTTATCAACAAGTCATTGGATAGACGGCTTATCCATTGGAGGGTGCCAACTGTATTTAATAATAATATAAAAAAGTCTCCTGAGAAATATGACCTTGACTCCTCTTTCCAGATGCTTCCTCCTCTAATTGGGCCAACAGAACCCCAAGCACAAAATTTTAAAAAAGGAATATAATAGGAAGCATCTGTAATCCAAAGACAGGTTGGGAGCTCTTGAAGTTCCCCTGAAATTGCAATGAATCCTCTTTTCTTAAGAAGAACCTGTGAGGATTCCCAGCCTTCTGTGAAACTGAAAGCTTGAGCCACACTCCAATGCTTCACAGTTTTTGAGGGTTGAGTGTTCCCAAGTTTCCCTACTCGTCTTTGAGTTAGGTTTGGGAAGTATAAGGTTTCCCATGACTACCAGTCCCACTCATTCAAGCAGCAACTGGAAGAAGAGGAGACTATAGAATTCTAGTGTCAAATCTTTATTTATATTAAAAAGTTGGCTTTAGAGACCCAGGTCATTCCCTCATTCGTCATCATAGTTTTCCTGAAAAGTTTTATCTATTTAATCAATTGGTTATAAAGTTTATGATAACAAGATCTTAAGTTTAAACTCCAGGAAAATCACTTAGCATTATTCTGATTTGAGGTGACATTGGTAAGCTGGTCATATGCTTCATAAGTCACTTGCTGTTGATCCATCAGCATCCATTGCACCTGTTGATTCGTCAGTATCGATACTTGAGGATCTCCTCACAGAGCATGACCTGTCCCACAGTAGATTGGACATATCATTCTGTTACCAAAAGTTTGGAATATTTTGTTTGTCAGATTCTCTCTCATAATGACCCCTGGTTGTGGAGTTTTCCAGTGGAGAACTGATAATTCAATATAGTGAATGAACTTTGGCTCTTAGATGGAGTGTGACACAGATGCTCTCCCTTGATGCATTTTATACCCTCAGCTAGCACTTTCAGCACATTAGATCACATCCTCTGAATAATGAGCATCTTGTGTCCAAGTCAATAGATGCAACTTGGCTGATGTAGATTTAAATGCTACAACGCATTACAAAGTGCTACATGTCACTCCAGGTTGTGTTTGCCTCCATCATGGCTTAGGCTGATGGGATGCAACATAACAGGATGTGGCAAGCTTGGTGATATATAATGCAAAGTTACACAGCCTGCCTGCAAAGCAGTGTGTTCTCGGTGGGAGCAGCACATCACAACAAAAAGCCCTGCTTTCAACTGATCCTCTGTCAGTGGACGGGGGACAGGGGTTGGGGATAGGGAAGCCATCTTGCTTAGGTAATGGGATTAACAACTTAGAAACCACTGCTCAGTTCTAAGTTGCATTTATCCAACTCTGCAAGCAATTGCTTTAAAAAAACGAAGCCTATCAGCTTCAACTGAAAGCCACCTCAGGGAAGAGATGAGCCTGGAATTGCATGTCTGTGCTTAGAAATTAGATGTGTTTGAGATCTTGACCATTTGCTTCAATGTTTAAAGGCTCTTTGAGAGCAACTTCCCATATAGCCCCTCATCTGTTTGCCAGATTTGCATTTCACTCTGAATATGATCAAATCACTGATACCCAAGTTGTCTATACAAGGCTACTATTAGCCTAGAAGTTGCCTTTCTGTAAATTAGAAAAACACACTTCTTTTTCTACCAGGTGCCTAAAAGACTGCACATCCTGACAATAACTGTTTGCTCTCCAGTACAATCCCAGTTCTTTGTCATTCGAAAGGATCTCTAACCAGTCTCTTCCCACAATACTTCTTCTGTCAGGCCACCCTTGTTTCTTGTCCACTGGCTTTGCTTCTTGAACATACCTTTCTCCATGCAGGATCAACTTCAGAGAAAACGGACATGGAAAGCGAAGGGGTGTTTAAAATTGCAAGCTGTTCCAGGACACCCACTTTCTAAGGGCAGGACCAAAGCACACCAGTATGTGCCCATAGCAGTGATGACGATGTGGGCCTTCACTGAATACAAGATACTAAATCATGATTAATAAATGAGATATTGGTGTCTATAAATAATTTACTTTCCCAAGTATAAAAATAATATCTGTTAAAAAAAATTGAAAATTACAAAATAGAAAAAGTATAAAGATAGAAAGTAGAAAATTAAAATCACTCATAATCCTACCACTCAGAAATAATCACTGTTAATGTTTTGGTATATTTTCTTCTAATTTTTGTTATACATATATGCACATATTAAATAAACTCAAGATTTGTATATTAAAGTACATATTATATGTAATATGTTGTATGTAATGATTATTATAATATTATATATTATAATTATATAATCTATAACATGTATAATAATATATGTAAATATAACATATAATTTTGTGCCCTTTCTTCCACTTAATATAACATTAATATTTCCCTATGATTTACTTTGGATAAGTTACTAGCACAAATCAGAGGAGTATTTGTAAATCATGTGATACATATGATCAATTTTTAAGAATATTGTCTGGCTTTGAAATCTTAATAATCTTGTATGCTGGTGAAGAACAATCCATCACTTTCTCCTGAGGAGGACCCAAGTTCATTATTACAGCCAACAGTGACTGGAGGCTGTGAGTGCTGCTTCCACTTCCTTCACTGAGTCACTAAAGCAGTAGATATCTCCACTCCCCAAGTCTCAGTTTCCACTTCTATAAGATGAACTTAAAAATGACTACTTCCAGGATTCCTAAGATCTTGGGAGGATCACAAGACACCCAGAATAGGTTCCCAGATTTCCTCACACTTCCTTTCCCAAAACCATTCTTGGCTTTCCCCAGAAGCTGGTCTTTTCATATGCTCGGGCTGGGAGCAGAAGTGAGGAATGATTGACAAAAAGAAAAAGGTAAAAAAAAAAAAAAAGCTTCATACTCTGTTCCATTTCCTAAGTCTTCCCTAATTCCAAAGATTTTTCTCAGAAGTTGCAGTAAAACATAAACTTTTCTATTAAACCTGTCCAATGCAGTAGCCACTAGCTATATGTAGCTATTTATATTTATTTATTCATTTTTTATTATTTTTCAATGTGAACATAATTTTTATTTTATATGAAAACATTTTTTTTTCTCTGCATGAATTCTTTTTTTTCCCCAAAGGCAGGAATTTGTTAAATTTAGTTTTAAGTATACAGTACATTGGTTAGACACCTATATAGATCATAAAATGACCCCCCAATTGCACCCTCCCTCCCCTGACCCTCCACCTAGCCAATGTATTAATGCTAACTGCATTCCCTCTGCCGTGCTCCCCATCCCTGTGACCGCCCAGCAGCTACTACTCTGTACTTCTTTAGCCCTTCACCCCATTCTCCCAGCCTCCCAAACCCCGCTCCCCTCTGTCTGACACCAAATTGTCCACTATATTTGTGAGTCTGTTTTTGATTTGTTTGTTATTTTTATTCCTTAGATTCCACATATAAGTGAAATAATAATAGTATTTATCTTTCTCTGTCTGACTTAAATACCTTCTAGGGCCATCAAAGCAATATGTTTTTCCATTCCCTTTCTTTTCATATGTAGAGGTCTTGTTTTCTTATCCTTTCAGCCACTCTATATTTTGGTTAGAGCACTTAATTCTTTTCCATTTAAGGTACTTATTGATAGGAATGTAGTTGTTACCATTCTTGATTCTTGTTTTTGATACATGTTTTTTCTTCTTAAAGAAGTTCTTCCAACATTTCCTGTAATACTGGATTACAGTGATGATAAATTCCTTTTTCTTATTCTTGTCTAGCAAACTCTTTATCTGTC